>NW_016163120.1:0-38339 GCF_001687245.7 Rhagoletis zephyria | reverse complement strand
AATGGCCCGTTTTTCCTCATCGTAATGGTGGTCGATGATAAACCCAAATAGCAATTGTCTATGCCGATGAGGAGTCGTGGGGTCGCACCAGGGTGGGGTTGCATTGGCAAGTGGCGCGCTTCTTTGTCGTCCAGTATTAAATCGCTGCGACTAAGGCTTTGTGTTGGCAGCTGAAGATTACGTACGGCGTGAACTCGTTGCAGGCTGTGCCTTTTTTTCATACCGGCACCGCTTATATGTAGGTCAACTAAAGTGGCAGGCTCTTGTACCGCATATCCCCCGAACCATTGTACATGCAGGCTGTGTGGCCGTCCTTGCAAGTCCAACTCCTTTGCAAGGCTACTATCGAGCATCGTTATAGATGAGCCCTCATCGAGTAAAGCGTAGGTGTCGACGCGGCGTTGCTTTCCGTACAATGTGACCGGGAGGATACGATAGAGCAGCTTTCTCTCTGGGGAGTTAGTAGCACAACTTAGTGCTGTTGCGCCTTTATCGCGAGACGGTTGCTGATGAGGATTGTTTGGTGGCGACGTAGACCGTGATGACGCAGAGCGGGCGACGCTTCGTGACGATGACGTGGGTGGAGCTGACGGGCGCTCTGACCGGAACTCATGGAGCAATCTGTGATGTGCCCGATTGCACCCATCGATACCACAAAGCTTACGTCTTCTGCAACTGCTTGTAGTGTGACCCGCATTTAGGCAGGCGAAACATAATCGCCGGGATTTAACTTCGGTCCATCGATCGCTCACCGTTGCTTCAATTAGGCGCTTGCAGTCAGCTGGCTTGTGCTGGCCCTGGNTCGTGACGATGACGTGGGTGGAGCTGACGGGCGCTCTGACCGGAACTCATGGAGCAATCTGTGATGTGCCCGATTGCACCCATCGATACCACAAAGCTTACGGCTTCTGCAACTGCTTGTAGTGTGACCCGCATTTAGGCAGGCGAAACATAATCGCCGGGATTTAACTTCGGTCCATCGATCGCTCACCGTTGCTTCAATTAGGCGCTTGCAGTCAGCTGGCTTGTGCTGGCCCTGGCAGAACGGGCATTTTCTCGACATCGTCTCGTCCAAGTGGAGTACCATGCGGCGTTTGGGCTCACGAGCAGGATGTTGACATTCATCGTTAACCGTGCATATAACGTTGGCAAGTGATGTAAGCCAATCACTAAAATGTAGTGCGGTAGCTCGCATCTGCAGGGCGGTGGCGTACCTGCCCCACTCAATGCGTTTGCTCATGAGTAACTTCGCGATAATTTCATCAAGCAACATCGGATTGGAGATATGATCTTCGGCGCCAGCTGACTGCAAGAAAGCACAAACGTTTTTCACTTTGGTCGCAAACGATATTAGCTTACACAAAAAATTCTCGGAAATTGGCGCTATTTCCTTAACCTGCGCTAACTGACTACGAACCAGTTGCTCTGGCCGCCCAAACCTGAACTTCAACTGTTCAATAATGCATCCAACATTGTTAGGGTGGATCAGCAACGATTTCACCGTCTCACGCGCATCGCCTTTCAAACACCTTTGAAGACGCTGGTTGTTATCAAAATTACTATACCCATATGCCGCCGTCGACTCCATAAACGCAGCATAAAACACGGGCCAGTCTTCCGGTCTACCACTAAAATCAGGCAAGTCTAGCAATTTCTTAGGGAAGTTAAAATTATTTGGTGAGCACTGTAAGTTTGCGTGAGCCCCGTTGGCCTGAGTTGTCGGTATCGGAGCGCTCGATGACTGCGATGAAAATACGTCGTTCGTGGGGAGCTCTGAAGCGTTGCGCAAATTACCAGACATTGCGCTACAAATAACGGGCCGTGGTATAAAACTGTACGAATTCACCGAGGTAGGCGGCGGCATAAATGGGGCTTCAATAAAGGGCGTAGAGGTACCCGACTGTACGTTAGTTGGCAGTGCGTTTGCTAGCGGTGCTTCGAATTGCGTTTGCGTTGACCGCGGCGGCGCTGGCGGTGCTGGCTGCGGCGTAGGTGCTGGCTGCGACTACGCTGCTGGCGTAAGTAACGGCAGAACTACCGTTTCTCAATAACGCTGCTCGAAGAACTTCATTTTGGGCTTCACGCTCCCGCAACTGTACCTGGGTGTCCCTCAAGTGGAGCTCCAGCATGGCTATGCGTCTCTCGATGTCGTCGAAGTTATGACTAGCAGAGCTATTTTCGGGGATTTGGCGTGACACCGGCACGGAGTCGGTGCCTGCNGTCGTCGAAGCTATTTTCGGGGATTTAGCGTGACACCGGCACGGAGTCGGTGCCTGCGACCGTGTGAACGGCTGGGGCTCCATCGTCGATAGGCATTTGGTCGGTTGTGGCGGCTGTACTAGAGACACTGGTGGGCACGTTAGAACTATTTTTTACTGCGGTGTTAAATGACGCTTCCAATATTGGCGATAATAATGCGTTGCTGTTAATGCTGGTGTTATTCATGAGGCGGGCGCTTCTACGTGGCGGTGTCCGTTCCATGCGTGGAGGTGAAGACGGCAAACAAATTTATGTATCACAAGTGGAGGAAAGTATGTGGCAGTCGAATTTTAGAGATATCGCAAACGTTGCACATATAACAAAGATTGGCGGCAAAAAAAATTTAACAATCCCAAATGCGTTGAATGTGAAAAAACGAACAGTAATGCTACGACCGCAAATAACGGAGGCGCTGCAGTGGCCGTTGCAAAATACCGGTAGCGTAGGGCTTCGCTGGCAAATCAAAGAAACAGCATTGGCGCTGCTGCTGCAATAAGCGAAATAAAGTTGTCGTTGGCCCCGGATCAATAAAAACGAATTTAACGCACGTTTGATTTACTTGCGATAGCTGTGGTTTATTTCTAAACATAAAGTTATTTAAACTTAGCACGTAAATACACATTTAATAAATTGAATTGTTTTACTCACCGCTGTGTGCCTTTCCGGGTGCTTGCCAACGAATGAAACAAATTTTACAAGGACAGAATATAAATGAGGGCGAATGAATTCGCCGCGATACAGGACAAAGGGAAACGACGAATAAGCAGAAAGGCAAACAGCGATCAGTTTACAGGGTAGCCAGATCAAGCTTCAAATGTAAAGGTATTCATTCAATAGGTGGCGTTCTGGGACACCTGGATTATAATGGAAGTAACGGAACAGAGTGAACTGTCACTTAATTATCTATTGTATGGGCAATGAATTCGAACGATTGTAATGCATATGGAAGCATCAGAATCAAAACACGATCATAGCTGAGTTGCGCCGCAAATACTGGATACCTCACACTCGCGAAGAAGTTCGAAAGGCAGGAAGAAGATGTCTGTCATGTCCTTCGTTCGTCCGTTCTCGTATGTGGGGCTAGACTATATCGGGCCATTCACGATTGTGACCGGCACGCGAACAGAGAAAAGGTGGATCGCATTATTTGCATGCTGGACCACGCGCGCCGTTCATCTGTAGATAGCTAGAGATCTGAGTGCTGATACTTGTTTACTGTGTATAAAGAACTTCAGTGCTTAGCGTAAAGCGCGTGATGCTGCATGCACTAACTAACGAGCAGTTACCGGAACATACACTGTATAGCGTAATGTGTGAAGCAGAAAACGTCGTGAATTCGGGACCCCTAACGGATATACCGCTTGACGCTCTCAATGAAGAACCACTAACCCCTAACCACTTTCTCTTAGGTACATACATCTAACTCCGAGCAGACACCACATCCTCAGGAGGAGCAGTGATGCCAGATTGTGGGTAATTTCCCTATTTGAGGGATATTTTGCAACAAAAATTATTAAAAGGGAAAAAAGGGGCATTTCAAATAAATAAGGGATTTTCTTTTGATGCAGTTATTGTTGCATAATTGATTTAAATTTAAGAATATTCGACATTCTTACGTAATTAATCTTTCTGAAGATGTGATGTGGAATGAAATGGTATATAATTGTTAAAAAGTATAAGGACAATTTCGAAAATTTTCTTACGTTAACCAATTCAAGCGCTGAGTAAGAAAGAATGTTTCATGTAAAAAGCGGAACAAATTATCTGATCAAATGTTAAATAGCATATGAATGTGCTTCAATTTTTAAGTCCCAAATAGATCTTCTAGGCCCTTAACAAGTGAGCAAAAAAATGAAAGTGAAAAAATGAATGAGTGAAAAAAATGCAGAAAAAGGGGTTTTTTCTTAACAGCGGTCGGCCTCCGGCAGGCAATGGCAAACCTCCGAGTGTATTCCTGCCATGAAAAACAGCATCTCATAAAAATACACTCGCCATTCGGAGTCGGCGTAAAACTGTAGGTCCCTCCCCTTTGTGTGACAACAACAAGGGGCACGCCACAAATTGGAGGAGAAGCACATATGTGTAAGCGCCAATTATTATTATTATTATTTTAATGAATTTTACTTCTTTACTACTGAAACATGTATATGTTTAAATTCGTTGGGAATTTTGTGGGATAAATTTTTAAGCTGTGGGTAATTGAGGGATTTTTTCCCCATTTTCGTGGGATTTTTAACAGAGAATGTCTGGCATCACTGAGGAGGAGTCCTTTAGAGCAACCAGTTTTGGAAAACGTGGCTGGCAGAATACCTCCTGATTTGTGTCGCAGCACTAAATGGTGGAAGCCGGTGAAGCCGTTAGCAGTAGGGGATATGGTGCTGGTATGTGACGTTCTTTGGTACTCGATGCCTCTACTCATTGAAAGTATCGGAGAGAAAAACTCGATGCTACTCAAAGTATCGCTAGGAAATACTCGATTCTACTTGTTTTCGAAAGTACTTGGACGAGAAATTTTAGTTCAAAGGCCGTATACAATATAACATACCGATGGCTGAGTGGAAGATCGACCTATCTCGGCAGCCAGTTCGAAAACGTTCTATCTCAAAAAACTTTTCAAGAACGCCATATTTCAGAACTCGTTTCAAAAACGCCCTATCTCTGCTGTCGGTTCAAAAACACCCTATATCAGCATATTTTCAATACATTTTGAAGTGAGATAGGGCGTTTTTGACCCGAATTTCGAGATAGGGTGTTTTTCAATTAAATTCTGAAGTAGGGCATTTTTGAAAAGTTTTTTGAGATAGAGCGTTTTCGAACTGGCTGCCGAGATAGGTCGATCTTCCACTCAGCCATCGATACAGCGATGAAAGGCTTATGACAAGCTGAAAATGCCGTTTGATTCCCTTCTTTATAATAGCGTTTGCTAACACCAGGCGCCTAAATGCGTGCTATGTACTGCTGCATTTGCAAAAATTTCCTCTATTAAATGTATAAAAGTTTTGCACATGCACTTCTCAACTGCCATATAATAAAACTTTTTTTTAATATAAATACATACATGCAAACGTACTGGTCTCCTCTTACTGAGTTATTCATGGTCCTTCGAGCCGGATAAGAACCAGCGACCTATGGATCTGCAGTTCCAGGGTATTTTGAAATGGGGTTACTTGAAAATGCTGAAACAGGAGACGTTAAGCAATGAGAAAGCTGATCAATTTCTTGTATTTGATTCTTCTGTTTCAAAACGAATTCTGGACGGTGCTTCCGCAAATCATAGGCTGGCGCCACTTCCTCCTCCAATTCGATACGGCTTTTATTCTTCACTTTCGTTCGCTCATTTAGTTTTAACCCTCGCAAAATCGAGCGGGACTCATCTTGAATGGTTTTTTTTTTCAAAATAAAAACAACTTTTTTCAATCGATTTTCCCAAATTTAGCAAACAAGTAAATACTTGCATTTTGTACTCGATACCCATGAAGTACTTAAGGCCGGTCCACATAGAACTTTCGTGTTGGCTTTGGCGTTGGCGTTGGTTTGACAGAACGCACGTTAAAAGTATGCTTGCTACAATGAGCGCTTGGCAGCGAATGCTTGGGCCACTACATTAACATACTAACGACAGATAAATTAATATTTCATATCAATAATTGCATTAAAAACGATATTTCTTGCCCGCACTTGATTAAAAAGGAAAATATTTCACATAATTTTATTTATTTGCAACAGCTGACGAGCGACGCACGCGAAAAGATGAGAGTTGGCCATCTTTTTGCTTTGTGTTGGCGTGAGCGTTGTCGAATTTTGGCTATGTGGACGGCTGCGTTTGAATTCATGTATTCATAGTCAGCTGTTGAAGCGACGCCAACGCCAACGCAACGCCAAAGTTCTATGTGGACGGGCCTTTATACACACGCATCGAAGTACAAAAATGAATCGGTACTTGGTAGAGGTACTCGAGTATTTACTTCTAGGTACTGGTATCGGAACATTACTAAGCACTTCACGATTTCATGAAATTATGCCAAAATTCATAGTTAATTTTCGTGTATAATTGAACTCATGAAATTGCATTTATGCAGCCAATTTTGACCAAAATCGATTAAATGATTTCGTGAATTGGCCTACGCATAAACGTAGTAATAATTGCAGTCTTTTGGTATTCTCCGTTTTGTATTTGTTTTATGTGTTGATTCCTGTATCACGCCATATGTATTATTGTGAACGACTCATTTGCTTGAAGAAGAGTTATTGCAGAAATGAAAAAAGCAAAATGTCAATCGGGTTTTTACATTGGTTGTGAGTGAAAAACGAAGAAAAAAATATATTAATTTATTTATAACTCAATTGTAAAGTGATCTTCTTAAACACAAACCATGGGCTCAGAGGATACCGAGATGGCTTCTGGTGAAAAAATCCAAAAGGGTTTTCAAATCAACTATATGATCCTCCGCGATGCAGATTCGGGAAAGGTTATTTGGCAGGAGAACAAGGACTTTTCGTCACCAGATGTTGAGCATGAAGCGCGTGTGCCAATCAAAATATTGGATTTGCGGGCAGTGTCTCGTGAAATTAACTTCAGCACAATTGAACCAATGGAAAACTTTCGCCTTGACCAAAAAGTACTTTTTAAAGGTCGCATAATGGAAGAATGGTTTTTTGAAATGGGCTGGGTTGGCGCAAACACTACAAACACTTGGCAATCGACAATCGAAGCGGCACCGGAGTCGCAGATGATGCCAGCAAAAGTCTTAAATGGTAATGTCACAATTCAAACCAGTTTCTATGACAACGATACACTTATTACCAAATCAATTGTGCGTCTCTACTACATTTAAACTAAACAAATGACTACTAGGCAGTTCTTCTTGCCTAATCCGCCCACACCTTAGTGCTATTTTGGTTTTTTTTTTGTGAAATTCGATTTCCAAAAAATGCAAGGGGGGACGCATTTTAGCGGTTTTGAGCCAAGGCTGTTTTGCATTACAGTAGGTATCGATTAATTTAATTAATGTATGTACATATAAATATGCTTGCAAAATTAGTTGAGGAAGGCCGAGGCAGAGAATACTTTACTCATTAACGTGCGAATCTATAATTACAATCATAACTCTAGCATTTGGTATTTATATGTATTTAAGTAGATTTAAATGACTCATATGTATAGTACATTTAATAATTGTAATCAAAGCGTTGCCATTTTTTCTTTGGTAAAGCTCCTTGCTTTGTATATTTAATGCAAGCTAACTGCTTGCAAATTAGAAGAAAAACATCATTTTAATTTCAACATGTTAAATATACTGATTATGTCAGCCTAATTGTATAGTAAGTTGTATACGCATGCTGATCAAAACATATTCATTCATAATTTATGCACATGCATACATACTTATATGCATAAGCACTTAGATAATTATGCCTAAGTATGTACTTGTGTTAAGCTTTAGTTGATGATATGATCAAATGCAAGATTACTAAAATATGTATTAAATCTATAAAATATAACTTATTAAAACGAAAAGAAAGCCATTCGAATTAAATTTCTTATTTGAGACTTTTGATTGTGCCAGCCCAAGCATCTAGTATAATATGTTTGTATGTGTACATATATCGTTACCTTAATGTAAAAAAATAGCCCTAACTGATTTTCTTTCGAAATTCAGCCTTGCACAAAAGTCGGTAGAGACCTAATAGAATTAAAAAATAGCTACTACATCAATAAATATATATCAGTATGTATAAATGGCCAACGTTTTGAAGAAATTTGCAACTAAATATTTTTGGTTTTTATATAGCTCTATATCTACTCTATAAAGAAACAAAACTGTTAGGGCCTTTCTATATTAAGGTATATATATTGCGTTAGACAATCTATAACACTATCGTTTTTATTAGAATGAGTGAAATCAGTAGTGTATGATTCATTTAAGAAACCGAATCTAAACAATTTAAGGACCAGCGTATACCATACTCTTCCCGTTTCTACGACAGTAGTAACCCGAACCGGAGAACGTCAGAGAACACCGTCCGTCGAGTGGTGCATTTCGTCGACGAGTGGTATATTTGCTCGACCGCACCTCGAAATTTCTGGCGGCAATAAGTTCACACTGAAAATACGCCTTCTCATTTATAAACTGTCTCTGCCCGAACAACCCAGATTTATATTTGTATATCTTTATATCAAAACTTTTTGGGGAATATGTATACTATTACAAAAACAACCACCATACTCTTCCTATCGGATTACCGGAGGTGTACCTCGGTGATAATTGAATCATGGTTGATTTCGGCACTTAGTATTCGCTGCTATTGCCTTTTTAATATTATTTTGGTACATAATTTGGTAAGTATTTTATTTATAAATACGTATAAAAATGAGTATGTCAGCTGCACCAATTTGTCGAAATGACAACTTCAAACGTTTGTAAGCACACACAACGGATCTCGCAAAAACAGGCATACGCTTACCTATGGAGCTCCAGCCTAATGCAGGGCGCTCAAGTGTGCAGAAGTCGAGTCGTCATGAATTCGTTTCGGCGTAACGAAACGATAACTACGTAACTATGATTAGGAGTGAATGTGCGGATTACCTTATGTAAGTATTTTTGTTTTAGGACTACGAATTTTACATAAAATGCGTTTTCTGTAAATATCCTAATCAAATTCAAAAAAATAAAATCATATTTTACTTAAATTGCTTTCCTTAAATTGGCTGTTAGCAATTCCTTTTTCTTAAAATTTCATTCCTTTTACTTAAATTTATTTGAACAAATTGAATAAACGGTCTGAAAATTTCAGAAACAACTTTTGTTTTTAAGTTTTATGCATAAGGCCCAATTCGTCTTTTCTTTCGTTTTACAAATTCAGTTCACGTGCAAGTTTTTTGCGTGTATGCCTGCTCTAAACTATTATCGAACTCTTACGTTAAGTTAAATTTGTAAAATGTTCTGGTTCGTTTTAAATGACGTACAAGAAATGGCTAAGAAATTTTCTTGAGTCAAATTTTCTTAAGGCAGTACGCAGTTCTTAAGAAATTTGCTACGCTTTCTACTACAGTTTTCTAAAGTTTTTTGTGAAAAAAGAGCACAAGGCAATCCAGGTTTGCAACTGAAATATATGCCCGTTCCATTATTTCTTGAGGAAAGAGTGAGGCAACAGGCTCTGACGGGTCAAAATTCCTTGGACACACACACACGAAATAATGACAATTTTTTCTTGACCGTTTTCTTGGGAGCTGCATACAGGGCATAAGTACAAAAAAGGACTTAAAACTTTTAAGGGAAATGCAACTCTACTCAATTTACATGTATGTTTGCAACCCTGTATTGGCAAAGCTTGTCCCACTAAATTCAACAACGGAACGATCTATCAGTGAAAATACTATAATACATGTACATTTGATTTTGACTTTAGTTCTTAGAAAAAGAATAACTAGGAAAGAAAAGCAAAAATGATATGGTGACCATTTTTCGTCAAGGCCTTTTTAGTGACTGAAAAGTTTATAAGGCAACACTGCTGACTGCCGCAGTTTTTCCAATAATTTCTTGCAGGGTCTTTTATTGGATTACATTGTGATTCGGCTTAAGAAGAAGAGCAGTATTGAAAATTTGTAAATAAAAAGTAATAGAAATGATAATTTATGGGGTGTATATAGTAAGTAAATCAGGTGGACTCATTTATAATCTGGATAGCAACGTTCCTCGCATAGAGCAGGAACGTTCGTTTACATATCCTCTTGATTTAATACTCGACTATGATCCCAAGAAGGTGTCGGTGGTCTTCAACCGAAAGGATGGAATCAATGGTCAGTTTAACTATAGACTTTTATATCGGTTGAATAAACATGTATTTTCTATCAAAAAAAATCTTAGTGGGGCACGTTTTAATAGCTGTAAATGGAATGCCGGTAAATGGGAATACACTCGAGGATGGACGTGACGTCAAAACTGTGCTGGACAACGCAGAGAACTATCCGATGAATTTAAAATTTTGCAGGCATAAATTGACTACCAATGAAAAAATTGTACAAGCAAGTACGTTCTATCCCCTATACGCTTTTGCTAGTCAACTCAGTCCGGAACCTAAAAGTTCTGGTATTGAAATATTGGAAGCCGATACATTTACCTTGCATTGCTTCCAAACGCTAACAGGAGTTAAGTTTATTATAATATCGGAAACTGGTGAAACTGGCATGGATATTTTACTTCACAAAATTTACGAGTTATATTCAGATTATGTTCTGAAAAATCCGTTTTATGCTTTGGAAATGCCCATACGCTGTGAATTATTTGAAAATAAGCTGAAGGCGTTATTGGATATAGTGGGAAGCTCAGGTATAAATAACTTGGACAAGTAAAAACTGTAACATTTGCATTGTTATCGTAATATAAGGTCTTTTAAAACAACAAAATACTCACTTGAATGGGGTGCGTAGTTTGTTTTTATTGAAAAGCGTATTGAATATATGTAAAATGTTACGATCCTTATTACTAAATTGCACAATAAAAAAAAAAGCATTCTTAAACAATAGTAGAATCAACAAAATGTACGAAATAAATAAAAAAACTCGGCATCCAAATTAGAAGTATTCGCTTAAAAAAGAAAAACAACAATTTATGAACTAATTAATACCATCAAAGTAAATGCGTTTAACATATTTTTACCAGGCGGCCATCATTTTTTTCAAGCCTTAAATTAATAAACCGGAGTGCATCTAGTATATTTTCTAAATCCTTGTTGCTTGCTTTGTTGCATTGTTCAGCCTGGGTGGACTAGAGCCGTTCATCTTAACATTTACAGTTGGTAATGCAGCATATCAACAAAGTACTTTGAATTAATAGACCATTACAATTTAAGGTTGCGATAACAACGATACTTTCATCATGTAGTTTGTCTACTTATTCACTAATCCACGAGCTTTTGGATAAGCTGAGGCCGGTTTTTTGGACACTACACGACCAGTAGGCGGACGTCTATTCGAATCAATCGCCGAGCCAGGAGAACCTGTGCCACGACTTGGCTTAATATTGCGTGCTGCAGTAGTGGGAATTGCTGTAACCCCGTTGGGTGTTGTAGGACTGCTATTAGTTGAAGCCAACGCCGCCGATGCGTTTGCGCTAGCGTTAATAATGTTCTCAAGACGACTACGTATTGAATTGGTGTGGGAATCTACGATATCAATGTCATCCCCAGTTTGCATAGCTTGAGCTAATACGGCTTGAAGCGAGGCAGAAACTTTAGGTGAACGGGATTCCTGCGTAGTGCGACATGGCATTTCGAGCTCGTACGATACTATATTTTCGTTCTTGAAACGCAATGCTGAAGGTGTGTTTGTTTTAGCCTCCATTAATGCATACTCGGAAATGGGACGACGACGTTGCGGGTGAGAGACAGGACGTTTTGTTAAAAAGTTATGTTCGCCAACCAATGGAGTTGCGGAGAATTTCCACTCTTCTTGTTCTTCATCGTACTTCGCCTGAGTATAAAGACGTTGCTTAACTTCCACTGGTACAAAATTATCAATAATTAATAATTGCCGCTTCAATTCCTTGACAAGTTCATTCTGTGCCATCTCTAATTCACGTAGATCCTGGTTGTGGTCGTATTTGCAGTCGTTCAATTCCTGCTGTAAAGCCAAGTACTTTGCATAGCATTTTGACAATTTTCTTTTCTTCAAATCAACTTCTTGCTCTAGAGATGTAACAGTCTCTCGTATTTCCAGAGTAGTTTCCTCTTGCAATTCCAGTTGCTGTTGAATTTCAATTTCACGCTTTTTGCGTTCAGCTATCTCAACCAGCTTTTTCTCGAGTTCTAGCTGACGCTCGCTGTATGTGTCCAACAAATTTTTACCTCCGCGCACCAGCTGCGATTCTAATTCTGCCAACTTTGTAGCGAGTTTCGCTGTCTCAACACGTTCACGCTCCAGTTCTTCGTTTGACTTGGCTGCTTCTGCTTCATTCTCTTTATCCGACTCCGGCTCGTCTTCACTTTCTTCCACTTCCATCTGCACAACTTCGTTATTAGCCTTTTCTTTCTTTGGTTTTCGTTGACGTTTCTTCCCTGTTTTTTCAGTACGTTGCTGTTGCTTTGGTGCAATAAGGAGTTTCAATCTCTCGATTTCCTCCTGATATTCCTTAAGCTTAGCATCCTGTGGATCTTCATTTTTAACAGGTTTGTTTTGAATAGTCTTTGCACGGGATGCGTAACGCAAAGTGGTCAACGTTTCGTTGTAATTATATGATGATGGACCAATATTGGCTATCATTATAGTCTTTGAATTGCCACCCAAAGAATCCTGCAGTAGGCGAGTAAGTTTTGAATCACGATAGGGCACATGTGGCGAATTTTCTGCCAATGCAGAGATTACATTTCCAAGTGAGGATAGGGCAAGATTTATTTTGCTTGCCTCCTTCAACCGTTCAGCTGAAGCACCGGTTTTGGACTGACGTTCGCTTCCTGCCAAATCTATCAAATTAAGTTTTCCCACTTTAATAGTGTTTGTCTCAATGTCACACATTTCAATGCGAATCATGAAAATGGCATGCGAACGTGAACTGTGTTCATTCATTTTGGTAAAGCCCACAGTACGATTCTTGTTGCCAATATGCATAACATTTAGCATATCGTCAACACTTTTACAATTAACGGCATGCAGATTGGGCACATAAACGCCCGAACCACGCTCCCGTACTTCTAAATGTTTTGAGTTTGGCTTTAATAAATCACGCAGTTCTTCCATATATATTTCCAAATAGCTAACGTCGACAAGAAATTGAAAGTTTTCGGTACGATTTATATGAAGCCAAATCTGTTCGAATGTTCTGGGAATGATTCCCTTAAGTTCATCGTGACCTCTCACGCCTTCCATAGTAAATGTTTTACCAGTGCCAGTTTGGCCATAAGCGAATATACAGCCATTAAAACCTTCAAGAACTGAGCTCACCAACGGAAATACAACCTCGTTATAGAGGTTGATTTGTGATGCACTAGCATCATAAGCAGCATCATAGGTGAACATTTTTGTTTGCTCCTTATTGGCTTCAGTCAAATTCATAATCTCTACTACTCCACGATTTGGATACACAGCGACGACTTCCTCAGACCCCTCTGTTTGTTCTCGATTGCTGATGGGACGGCAACGCACCACCACTTGGACGCACTCATTAGGTATTTGGCTGTTTGCCGTACCAGGACGCCGTAGTCGTGCACTCATTTTAGATAGCTATAAGAAAGTCTTTGCGAAGTAGACAAGTGTTTGCAGCGGATGTTACCTAGCCAATACACAAAGATCAAAAAATCAATATCAATGAACACTATACGCTGTGAAGAATTGTACATATGTACCATCAAAAAATAAAGCGTTCTTTATATTTTATATAAGCATATGCAATATTAAAATGAATGCAAAACTTAAAATTATTTATTACCAGTATTTTTCACTGTCCTTTGATATTCTTTCTGAAATGATTACCAAGTCGAAAATGGTTGAAAATAAATCGATCGACTTTGATGAAATATGTGAAGGTCTAAGGCAGGGTGTTAATGCAAAAAATTGGTGGTTGAATTGGTTCGATTATCTAAACTCTTTTATTATTGTGAAAACTTATTGATAACATGAACTTAAAAAATTTGGGTGGGCTTTAGATTGCTAACCCGGAGTTCAGCATTAAGGAAAATATGGGAGGTAGATGGGGGTCTAATAGTTCCCTGTATGAAGTTTCAAAGCGCGCAACCTTATAGTTTTTAAGTAATTTGTTATTAAAGTTTGTAATTTTCACCAACTTGTATGGGACTATTTCACAATATATAATGCACTTTCCACTAAATTTACACGTTATTGACACTCAATATATGCGCAGCTAGAGTGTGCACGTTCAAACAAATAAATACTTTTAGTATATTAGAGCTTTTTTATAAAAAATTGATTGTTGTTTAAAGTACTTGCAGAATATGTGCAAATGGCAGCAGGACTGTGTTGCCATATCTAAAAAACCAAGAGTGGAAAGCAAGACCAAAAGAAAATACGATTAAAAGGAAAATACGATAAGGTTCTTTTGTTCAGATAAAAATAAATAGTAGGGGGCTTCAGGTCATATTCCCCTCTTCCGGCAACACAGAAAGGAGAATTCTACGTAGTGAGGGTTATAATCCCTAAGTGCGGCCNCCCCTTTAGAACCCCCTCTACCCCCCCCTCTTTTCCTTAATTCCGTAATCGGGGGTTACCATTCTAAAATTTTCCCAAAAATTTAAATATTTTTAAATATAATAACATTTTTTCATGTTTTAAGCATACTAAAACTAAATTTTTAAATTTTATAAGTTTCGGAAATTATCGCTTGTAACATCCTGTAATCTCCAATACCCACAACGTACCATGGAAACACGTATTTATCGTAGAAAATTCTCAGTTTCCTTCCAGAGCGTATAAGAAAAGGAAATAAAATTTCCAATTGGAGTTGAGTTGTTTGTGTGAAATAAAAGTTGTGCAAATAAAAATGTAAATATAAACAAATCAATTCATTTATTTAAAAATTTCAACAAAAAGTTTAAACAACTAATGGCGAATTCAACTTTTCCATTAAAGAAAAAAAGAAATGTAAAATTGTAGGATATTTGCAAGGCAAAAGAGCTGCGGAAATAGTCGACAAGTAAGATTTCAATTAAAAGATAAACTGGATTTGATTTTGGAGCAAAGAGAAGAGTGAAGGTGGTGCACTATTAGCGGCGCCATTCGAACCAGCAGGAGCACCGGTGCAAAGCGGTAAGGGGTACAGAAAGATCGAGCATTGCTCGCACTGGCTTGTTCGTTGTTCGCTGCTCGGTTTTTGTCTTGGCAGAGCGGGCTCGAGTTTGCGGATTTTTGCGTCAGTGGTTGTCTGTTCCAGGCCAACTGCGCGGCAAGAAAATTATTGTGCCGTGAGTCGTGAGTTCATTGTTTTTGCTTTTTTATTCATCTTGCTTATGGTTTTCTTTTTTGATTTGCCTTCGCGACTTGCCGCCCGAAGAAAAATCAAGTTAACACGCAATGGCAATGGCTATATTGTCGGCAGTACTTTATACGGCAGGCACAGGTAAAAGCGTTGCGGCTTCAAATAACGAATCAACGAATATAAAAACTACATTGAAAAATACGTGAGTGGTTAAGACTTGGTAGATGGACTGGCTGCTTGCCCGACTGCCTGTCTTCGTGCTGCTTGGGTGATTCAGCCTCGAGTTCGAAACTACATACATAAGCCGCAGAAGTGGCAATTGACTACGAGCAACATCAATACCTATAATAATACAACGTACATACATACGTATGCTTCTGGTGCTGAAAAAGACGAGAACGACGAGTCGAGACAAAAGTAGAAAAGCACACGGCTAAATTTAAAAAAATGTTGCGGTTGTGGTAAACTTTCCTCGTTTTCTGGTTTAAGCTACAGCGCGACCTTTTATAAATTTCTTGTATAAGACCAACAAATTGATTGGTACGTATAAATAAATATGTATGTACACATATGAAGTAACTATTTTTAAATGACATATTTCCAAAGTTTCCTAATAACTAATTTCCTTTATTTTTTAATAACATATCCATAATCTAAATACCTAAGTTTTTGCAATTGATGAGTTTTCGAAAGTATTCCTTAAATTGTAGATCGGGAAAATAACAACATAAATATTCAAAATGGAAATCCTCATGAAGTTAAAATGTTCACCTTCTGGGTCGACGCACGGTAACAGCAACAGCACACTTTCCACACTGAAAGTCGTTGACCATCATCATCAATTAACACAACAACATGCTGCTTTGCCAGTGCCGCCTCAAACAGCATCACCTTCACTTGTTCGCTTGCCTTCGCAAACAAATGTGAACTATAACTCCACATCGGTGCCGATATCGCTGCATACAGTGCCTCGCATGCCAGCAACAAGACCTTGCATGAACTACTCGAAGCCCCTGGAGTGCTGCAATGTCGCTTCTACTCAACAGGAAATTGAACTATTTGATGTACAGTGGGACCAACAAGGAAGGCGCGGTATTACATACGAGGTCGCAATGCAACGACCACAGAGTTGCTGTACAAACATCGCCAGGAGTAACTTATTTGAATCAAATGCCTGCTGTAGTGGTCCATGTACCTTATCGGCATATGGTACATCGCCAGCTCTATCTCACCCAACGGCTACGGCTACATTATCACAGCCTCCGCCTTTACAACAGGCTCCATCTGTACATCCTCCACCTCTGGCTTACCCAATAATTTCGGAGTTTGAAATTATACCAGCTGCAGATATTAATACGCACTACGAATACCAGGAGCCAGAAGAGAATTTTATTTCTATAGAAGATTCCAAAATCAAAGGTTTGCTATTGAAAATTGGTCGTGAAAGTGCTTTAGAAAAGAAGAGAAGCAACACATGTAAGAACAAATCGGTGGGCAATGCAAAAGAAGAGGAGGTATTTTTTGAGATTATTGATTTGGATGATGAAGATGATCGTGAAGAATTGCGGCAAATAAGGGATAAAGTGGAAAATGCTGCAATTAAACGGGATGCACAAAAAGCTAAAGTAGATTCGGCCGTTCCAGGCAAGGAAGCAGGTAAACACAGAATCAATTCCCCCAGCATTAGCCTCATTCCAAAAAGCCCACCGGCTAACCAAAAAGCCGAGGTAGTGTTACAGCAAAAGAAAAAAGAGTCGTCTAAGGAACGTATAATTGCACATATCGAACTATCTGATAGCAGTGATTCTGAAGCCGATCACTGTGGTAAATCCCCTGGAAATATTGCCACCACTGACAACAAAGTAGATGCAGATGCCTTTGAAAGTGACACAGAGGATGATGAATTGCCGTTTGCCGCTGCAGCTGTGAGTTGTGAGCTGAAATGCGACGATGATGATAACTACGTTACAAATTCGAATGAAGTTTTTAGTGCAGAAGCGGATATTTCCAGCGGCGATGTTGTTGTTATCCATTCAGATGATGAAAATGCGGAATTTATAGATCAACATGAAAAAGGAGTAGAGAGGCATTGGGATGATTTAGATAGACGCGAAAAATGCCGACAATTTTTCGAATGCTATTTGTGTGGCAAAAAAGTTCAGTCAAGTTACAATTTACGAAGACACATGATGATACATACGGGTAAGTAGATTCTTATTAATTGAAACATTTGATTTATGAGGAGATACGATCTAATGACATTAGCCACATTTAGATACTGCCGAGTAGCCATCCAAGGCCAAGTTTTTATCTTACCTTTAAGAAAGCTTAATAGTTTTAGTTATTCGAGTATATATAACTAATATCGTAAAAAAAATTATTTATCTGAACTTACTATATTTATAGGTGAACGTCCATTTGGCTGCGATATGTGCGATCGTCGGTTTCGAGAGTACAGTGACCTCAAAAAACATCGCCGACGACACGCAAATGAACCGAACTTCGTATGCATGGTGTGTCGTGTCAAACCACCAACGATGCAAGATCCAACGCGTTGCAATGATTGCGATTCGAAGACAAGCGCTATAACAGCAGCAATGCGTCCACAGCTTTCCGCGTCGCCTTCTGCCTCACCAGACAAACTTCAAACATCACCATTATCTACGTCGCCGCCATTACCATTGCCACAACTTACCGCAAAGCCTCTAGTATCTAGTGGTCGGGTATGGGATGTTCCAGCAACTAGTGCGGTATCCATTGTAAGTTCTACTGCAACAAATAGTAATAGCAATATAAAAGGATCGTCGAAATCTGTACAAGAACCAACCACCAATTCCTCATCTCCCAAACGACCTAGCTCGACAACTTTGCTCAATTCGGAAATGCCGTCGTTGGTGCCTATAAATGCGCCGATTACAGTTCAAAAGACAGTAACCACCAGCACGCAGTTACTACTTGATAACATTCCAGTTGTTCATCGGCATAACTACAATGAACAAGGCATTGTAACACGTAAGGAGTTTTCTTGTCCGTTGTGTCAGCGTCCTTTCGGTACGCGTCACAATCTGAAACGCCACTTTATGATACACACCGGCGAAAAGCCATTTTCTTGTAATAAATGTCGCAAACCGTTCAGAGAATACTCAACGCTGAAGAAGCACATGGTGACACATCAACGAGATCGGTATTATAAATGTCTCCATTGTCCGAGAAAATATAGGGACTACTTAGAGTACAGTGAACACAAGACAGCTCACGCAAACGAGAATGATGATGATGAAGATGATGACGATGCTAATTTTGACCAGCAACAACTAAGTTCGTCCAGCAGCACATCCAGTCCCCAAAAGCGGGCAAAAACGCGCTACGATAGTAGCTATGATTCAAACGAAGAAGATTCTTCCACGGAAGATTGGCTCGAGTGCTGCGAGTGTAAACAACGTTTCACAGAAATCGAGTCGTACACCAAGCATTTGAAAGAACATGATCCATCTGTGTATCTCTATGAGTGCTATATTTGCAAGAAAACTTTCGAACTACGCGACGAATTAGTGGAGCACGTGAGTGCTTGTAAGGAGGAACTGCGCGAGACTGCATTACAACGAGCAACTTGTTTCAATTAGAAATACTTACTCTTCCAAAAGTAACCTACTAAGCGAATCGTCTAGAATAATGCCGGCCAATGCAATTTTTGATACATCACAGCAAGACTGTGGAGGAATTTGTATATCAAAAGGTAGAAAAAAATATTTCTTCAAAAAGTACACCTCCGGTGCAGTTCTGATATGATGAAGCTCATAACGCATCTGATATTCGACAGCGGGCTTACAAATATAGTAAACCTCAATTTGTCGGATAAGAAAAAGACGCTAATCACAAAACATAGTAGAAGCTCAAATAATACATAAATTCATACATACATACTTATATACCGACATACATACGTACATATTCGTCAGAACTTCGTATACCATCTGAAATAAATGTACTATCATTCCAGATATTTTTATAGTAAGATTAAACAAAATGAACGTAGTAAGAAGTACTTAAGCATTCCTGTTTTGTTGTAATTAACACTTTAAACAAGTTCATATAATAATATTATTCGATCTTCCTTTTGCAAAATGTTTCCCAGTGACATTCCATTTAAATGTATACATATGAACTACATATGTATTTAACTTCATATTTATATATGTATACATACATTAAGTAAATAAAATATTTCCAGTAAAATTAAAAGAAAAACACATTCAAAGTATTATGAGATTAGATAAGTAGATGTTAAAAATGATATTAAAACAATTGCTGTACGACTATTTTTAGTATTAAAGCATAATATTTTTGAATACTTTTTGCAGAAACAACGCATTTCTCTTCAGCATAACTTAATTCGACACCAATTGTTAGAGAACAAGCTCTAGAATTTGTGTGTCAATTGTTCCAAAAGCTAAAATTGCTAAAACCAAACATGTTGTCGTACTAGAAGCATATTTTTAAAAGCGTATGCATTTTACACTTTAGTGCAATATGCGACATTGGATCAAGGACGAGCTAAAACTAAATATATTCTTGTTGCTTGTAACATCCTAAAATTCAATGTATTTAAAAAATGCTTATTATAAATTGTATATTATATGTATGTATTATCGAAAGCTATAGTTCGGCACACCCATGTTCCTTAACCTGATCTATATGCTACTGTAAAATTTCCTCCTTAAAATGTCTCGAACTCTTACGCTTTTTTGTAGTATAAATGCTGTTTGCAAAACATTTTGTGATTCTAAACGTTTTTTACCTTTTTGGTCTTAAATATTTTTAAGTTTTAAGATATATGTATATCTTAAATTTATTTATATGCAATTTTATATGTTCACCCTTCCTGTTTAAAAATAATAAAAACAAAGTACACATACACGCATATGTATATATTTGCATTATTTTTAAATTGTATACATTTTATTGGTTCAAAAAGTTACATACATACATGTTGCAACTAAACTGATATTTTAAACGTGCTCTCTTGAAAGCTCTTTTCAGATGTTAGAATCTCTCCAACAATGGACAAGATTTATTCAAACTATTTCTAAAGTTATTTTATTTAATAATGCATGTAAGTATAAATCGAAGTTTAAAGTTTTCGAACAGAATTACATACATCTGTATGTTTGGCAAATTTTAATTACATTATTAATGCTTAAACATGTGGAAACATGCCTTTTTCTTTACAATACTAATATCTAATCGACCGTTCGCCAAAGTATTATTTGATTATTTTATGTATATAGGCTTTTAAAAACGACATCTCTTTTATTAATTAAATAGCTTAAATGAAACGAAATAATTTTATTTTAAACCAGCAAATGCCACTTGACAATATGCTTACACTGTTTGCCAAATTATATTTTATAATTCGATCTAGTCTTTACGGCGTCCGTTACCAATTTAGGTAAACTAATAAATATTTTCTAAAAGTATATTTACCAAAAAAGAGAAAAAAAATTTTTCTTGTTAACTTGAAAGCAAAATTCACTTTACGTAAATTATTCTAATGTAAATAAATACATATAAACATACTCGGGCAGGTTCAGCAATTCACTTCCGAGTGAAGTTCAACCCTTGCCAATTTGAATTCAAAGCGAACTTGACTCAAATTCAGTCGGAAGTGAATTGCAGAACCTGCCGGACTGACTTAAAATATCGTACTTATTTGTATGTGAAATTCGAATTAAGGGCAGCCAAAATATTCGCACTGCCCATAATTGACATGACAAACAAATATTATAGCAAATAATTATAACATCAATATGTGGTGACAACTAAACTCTACAAAAATGAGTTGATAACAATAAGTGATGGCGAAAAATATAATATTTTTGTAAACTTAAACGAATAAGAAATTTCCAGGTATGTAATTCTAATTATTATAAGTAGTAGGTACGTAGCCCAGCATAATTTTTGCTTAATATCAGGGGCAAATTAACATATTCAGCATATGCAGAAATTAATTCTTGATTAATTATTAGATAACTTAATTTATTACAAAAATCAAATATCAACCGTTTTATTTATGATCCGCTTGTGCATGAAGTGGAGGCAACATCAGCCGTGTTTACAATCAGAGCAGGGGAGCTTGCGCTGCTGTTGTTTACGTTAATACTATCATTTTGCTCACCAACCCCACTGCTTACGATAAACTTTTTGTGCCCTGTTAAACCCTGTTTGTTTATGTAGAAGCTCTTCTGTACTGCAAGTGGACTTGTACTAATATCGTCAACGTTCAGTCTATTAAGAAAACTAGCAGCGGCTTTAGAGGCGCTATCGCAGGAAGACGATTCGATACTGATACTTGAACATCCACCAATCGAGGATGTTTCACTCTTCATGTCATCTAATAATGTAGCATCATCTTGTATATCTGTGCTCATTGGTTGCAATCCATTACCTCCGCTTGTATCACCATTGCCTACGGATGCACTACTAGTTGTCGAAACAGTGTTATTTGTAAGTTTGTCATCATTATCCGCAATGGAAATGCCTTCGTCAATACTACCACCTCCAATGCACATAGGCTCACTGCCACCAGAAACGGAAGAAGTCGTTGAAGAGGCGGATGAACATATACCTAAGGTAGTAGTTGAGTCGATGATACCACCACTTACGCTGCTACTCGGCGATGAACATGCTGAATTATTATTTGTATTGTTGGTGCACAACTTTGAAATGAATAGCTTTGGTGTTATTCGACCATCATATGTGCCAGAATCTGGACTGGGGCATATTGAAGATGGTGACTGACAAACAGGCGAAGTTCCCCGACTAAAAAAATAATAAATTAGAAATGAAACACAAAGTTTGTGTTATAGCTTAACTCTACCTCTCGGTAAATATTTTCTTTAATGGTGGTTGGGAATATACATTCCAATTACTGCCAGGGCCACTGTCATCCAGCTCAAATTTACGTTTAACAGGGCCTAACTGTGAGGGCCGCATGGCAATTGGTGACATTGAGCGACGCGTAGCGAAAGTACGTCTTGTTGGCGATGGAGACAAGCCATAAGGAAGCTTCATTCCGGCGCGATTACTGTAAGAAGAGAATAAGCGCCAATTATATATTGCTTTTTTTTTTGCAATAATCAATACCTTGTTGGGCTTGGACTTGAACAACTTGCTGTCGCAGAGGGCAACGTGACCTGCAAGGGATTGCTTAGCTCCTCTGATTTACAGGACCAATTTTCAGCAACTAAAGTCAAATCCTCCCAACTTTGTGACATCTGCATGGCACTGTGTATTTCACGTTCATGATTTGCTTCACGACTGTTTACCATGTCTACGCACTCCTCTTGGCGCAATTGAGAAACTCGTGGCGTGAGACATAGTGGTAAACCACTTGCCGCAGCAGCACTGCCTGCAGCACCAGCTGCTCCATGCGGTGTATAACTAGCCGAATAACGACGAGCTCTTGGTGCAAATATATTAAACATTGGAGCTGGTGATACTTCTCTATAATTTATAAGTGTTACTAAATGTTAGACATTCAGAAAGCTTAAGTTTTGTTAAAATAATACCTTGAGGAAGGATTTGAACGTGGTATTCCAATGTGCATATTATGACTGAAATTGTTACCAGAAGAAACATCTCCAATAGTATCACGCATAGTAAATGTTTGACTCTTCTTTGGTGTAGCTAGCGTCTCTTTGGGGTTAGCTGCGTGTCCCCCGTTGCGCATCGCCAAAGCTGCGGCTGCAGATCGAGTTGTCATAGAAGTGGATGAAGGACCAGCGCGTAATATTGGCACACTCAAACAGCGTTTTAAGGTTTTATTATTTAATGGTGCAGTTATACCCACTGTTGACTCCCCAAAATTTACAGAGCTTGATGCTATCCCGATTGTTTCTGCGTTTGAACTTGTAACTGGTCCTGCGGTTATTGTTTGTGGTGGTCCATCAACTGCTTGATTAGATTCTCCTAAATCCATTGTGTTCTTGCAATTTTTGACTTCCGACACACTGCTGTTACTTGGTTTATTCTCACTGATCTTCACTGCAATACTGTATAAGAAAAGAACATAATTATTTATCGGATTATGGACGACCTGCTAGTTGTAGACAAATTTGGGAAGCCCAGAGGCGGGTAGGCAAACCTGCAAGCAATCGGACGGCTCGCAACCTGCTGAGCTGTTAAATACAAACCGACCGCTGGCTGCTCGTCTTCTGCACTGCGATACGCGCGGTGCTGCCAGATGTTACTTAATGGATTTATCAATGTGAAGTGTTTTTGCTCGCCTAGATAAAATACTAATCTACTAGCCATATATGTAAATAGGAATGCATTAATAGGGACATAATGACACTATTGGACGCAATCGCATTTCAAAGTGATATTGGGGCATATTCTGGTTTTCGTACGAATCGAACATCATGAATTTTTTCCAATCATCTTCTACACAAAAATTTCAAATTTTCGATTCGTTCGAAATCAAGAATTCGCCTCATTGTTTGCCATTTATATTTATTTATTTTCAAAAAATTTCAAATAAAATACAGTTTATTTTCTAACAAAACTCATATAAAACCAAGTTTGAAACTTTTAAAAAGACTACAAAAAGACGCGACAAATTTTCATCCAAATTTCAGACTATTTTCGGTTTTGTGTTAGAATTTTTTCGAGTACACAGTTTTATAGCCCATTAAATTTTAGTTTGTAACAAGGCGCATCAATACAAGGTGGTGTTGATTGAATAGCTGAATGGATATTTTTGTCTCTACACTAGTACCTACAGGACGAAACGGCGCAACTTTAGGATGTCAACAAAACGAAATTACGAAAATTTTCTCCCATTCCCTTTCGTTTTGACATCCTGATGTACCAAAAAGCAATAACAAAATACACGGAACTTTTACTTATATGCAATTGCCACCACCTTGTAAGGATGCGCCTTGGTCTGTGATATGCAAGTTTCATGTGGCTAAAACTTACCGTTGATATTTTAGATTTTTTTTGTCGCATTTGCTTCCATATAGCGAAGAAATTCTAAAAAATCATCGGCAATATTTAGCCACTTAAACGTGCACAATATTAGACTAAAATTACATGGGCTAGAAAACTGTGGACTCGTAAAAATTCTAACATTTCTGAGAAGAAGGTTTGAAATTTGGGTGAAAATTTGATGCTTTTTTGTAAATTCCTAAAAATAAATATATAAACGTGGGTGGCAAACAATATCACTTTGAAATGGGGGTGCTATTGTATTGGCCAATAATGTATATGCGTTGGATCAAGTAAACCAAAAAAGTAAAAAAACAGCTTAGAAATAATAGGAAGAAATTGGTAAATTTATTTTTTCGCAACTGGATAATATAGCGTTTCGACGATACACATGTACAGGGCATGAAGCACGTAACTTTAAAACGATAGTCGTTCAAACGATACTGACAAAACGACCTCGCAAAAACACTGATTTATGCATTTGTTTTGCTGTTACGTGTTACTGTTACTGTTACGTGAAGCAAAACTAGAATCGAGTTGACAATATCGCACAAACGATCAAACAATTTTTGGTTTTCTTGAAGCAACACAATCTCGACACGATATCGTTCAGACGATTGTCGTCATACGTGATTCATGCCCAGGTTGATCCATATAGGCCTCTTTTTTATTTTTAAATAAAATACTTAAAACAGAACTGGATGGCGGAATAAAATAAAATAAAATTCTCGCACATTTACTTTTTAAAAATAATTTCATTCAAATGTTGACTGTGATTAGGCTGTATGTGGTTCACTTGGAAGGTCCAGTTTTCAATTACTCTCTGATATCACACGATAACTTGCTTAAACCAAATGTTGCCGACTTCACAGGCTTCAATTACAAGCAACAAAAAGGCAGTTATCATAGTACAGTAGCGCTCAATATCGACGATTATGGTCTGTCAGCGGTCAACATTGGAATGAATTTATTTTTAAGAAGTAAATGCCAGAGATTGTTTTTTCGGATAACAATAAATATTACGACATCCAGTTCTGTTTTAAGCGTTTTATTTAAGCTGAGAAAAAGGTATAGCTGGATGAGCCAATATATATCGAGGGCTTATATTCTATACGATATGTCTGCATTTTTTACAAAAACTATTCCCCATGATAGAACTCATCTGGGACTTCATTGTCACCACTGATTATAATTTTAACTTTGAAATTTAATAGATGAAATTTCCAATTGCATTAACACCATCGATGAAATAAATAAATATAAGCCCTCGATATATGTATACATATACAGTGTCGGTCAACAGCACCCCCCTTTCAAAGATATATTGTTTGTCACTTATTTTTAATTATTTATTTGTAAGAATTTTCAATAAAATACAGTTCATTCTCTAACAAAATTCATATAGACTCAAGTTTTAAACTTTGTAAATGGAACAGGTTTTCACCCAAATTTCAAACTTACTCTCAGAAGTGTAAGACATTTTTTTAGTACAAAGTTTTATAGCACATTAAATGTTAGTCTGATGTGTGCAAATTTCAAGAGGCTGAAAATTCCAGCTGATTTTTTAGAATTTTTTGTCCCATTCGCTTCCATACAACGAATACACACAATTCATTTTTTTTTTTTATGAAGAAACCCGCAAAATTCTAAACAATCAACGGTAATTTTTAGCTACTTAAAACTTACACACTATTAGGCTAAAACTGAATGCACTATGAAACTGTGTACCCCAAATATTCTAAACTTCCACATTATTACACAAAAATGAACTGTGTACTCAAAAATACTCTAACAATACTGAGCAAAAAGTTTGAAATTTGGGTTGAAATTTGTTGCTTTTTTGTACATATCTGAGTTCGTATCGTATCATAGCTTGATTTCGAGTATGAATAAACTTACTTCTAGGGTACAAACTCGCGTTAAAATTAGAAATAAATGGTATGATAGACAATTTACTGAAACCAATAAGGAAAAGTTCAAGTTATACCAAAAGGCAATAATCACAGGTGATTGGGTAGAATATAATGAAATAAAGAAAAGGTATAAGAAAATGATTAAAACTAAAAAAATACAATATTTGGAAGACAAAGTTGATATAAATAGAAATGATAGTCGTTTGATGAGGAAATATTTGAAAAATATTGTCAATAGCACTGACAATAAAGAAAACATCATGGAAGTGCTTATCAATGGCAAAATGTACAGAAATAGTAGTGAAATTGCCGACAAGTTAAACACCTTCTTTGTGGATAGTATCGTGGAGATAAATAGAAATATAGAATACATTGACGGGGACTTGATACGCCAGGAAAATCGTCGAACTACTTTTAAATTTGATGAAATTAGTACAGTTGATGTTATCTCTATTGTTAAGAAATTCAAAACAAAAATTGGTGGAAACAATATATTAACCGAGGGTATCAGTAAACATTCCGTGGAATATATGGGTCACTTTTACGCCCTGCTAGTAAATAATAGGATACGGTCAGGAACTGTACCAAATGAATGGAAAACTTCGACCATAGCCCCAGTAAAAAAGATTAAAAGCACCATTAAAGCTGAGGAAGTAAGGCCAATAAAATAAATACCCTCACTAAATTGGGAAAAATATTGGAAACGGCTGTAAAAAACCAATTAACATACTATATCGAGTCTAATAATATACTCATTAAGGAGCAATCAGGTCAAGGGCTAAACACTCATGTGAAACTGCTCTAGACCTGGTTCTATCACAATGGAAAGACGACCTTAATTCCAAGATGAATATTGTACTGTATTCATTGATCTCAAAAGAGCCTTCGAAACAATTGACAGGGACATTATGTTGAAAAAACTGCAACATAATGGTATAGAGATTTCCGAACTTAATTGTTTCCGTAGTTTCCTCTCAGACCGAAAGCAACAAACACTGATTGGTACATCCTTATCAGCGAAGGTAGCAGTTGATATTGGTCTACCACAAGGGTCGGTACTAGCTCCAATACATTTTAATATTTATATCAATGATATAAAATCAAATTTGAAACACTTTAAGGTAAAACTGTTCGCTGACGATACTATCTTAACGATTAGCGACAGGAACATACCTAATGCAATGGTAAAGATGCAAGAGATCTTGATTGTTTATACAAATGGTTGTGTGCAAACAAACTCCAACTAAATGTGACAAAAACTAAGTCTATGATCATATCTAGAGCAGTCAACGTCGACCACATTAACCGCACTTCAAATATTGTCCAACGATCTTTTTCATAGCTAATGACACACAAATTGATAAACTTCAAAAAAGCAAAATAGACCTATGCGATTTATTTTGAACAAACGCTACGATACACCCATAAAGGAAATGATCGCAGAGTTAAATTGGTTGAGCATTAAACAGCAAATAGAAACTAGTTCTTTCCATCCGTTAAAGCAGCATGACTCTGGATCTCGTCCATTCAGTGCGCCTGCCTCTAAAGTGGTATGGAGAAGAGGCGGCTTAGAAACTAGTCCTTTCCAACCGCCCCGTATATGTACTGTGCTGCTCGGAATCTCGTCCATTCCGACAGTTCCGAAAATATGATACTCTTAGATATTTATTATTTATTAGATACATATGCATAAGCTATATTTCACCTAGATTAAAAGAAAAATTAAATGAATAAATTTGGACTTTGTAATTTTTGTTATATATTTTATATATATACATATAATCTAAGCATATAATTTGTTTTACTCAATTTACCGAATCGCCGCTTTAGGTACCTTTCTGTATAGAAACAAGTGACGTGCTCCCCGCGCAACTATCATTTATAGGGAATTTACAAGATTCAACTTACAAAGGCTATTAGTTGAATCAAAAGTTGACCGAAAAAAGGCAGCTGAACAGCTTCATTGAAATTAGTTGAAAGGGAATTTACACCAGGCACCTTGCATTCAACTAAAAGTTGCATGTAAAAGCGCGTAATGTAAATTCTCCATTGTTTTGTAAGACCAGTTTGTCTTGATATATTATCTCAGCCCATTTTGATTATTTTCGAAGAAAACAATAAATTATATAAAGCCGTTTAAAGTCATTTACTTGCATTTTCGGTTTACCTTTTTTGGAAAAAGCCCATATATTGGAATAATTCATACTCACATCAATTCAGTTTACTTTAATTTTAGCGAAAATGTTGACCCATCGCAAAATTTTATATTCATTTATCAAAAACTACCACTGTTAAATTTGGGTTAAATATGGGAGTGGATAAATTTATTTATTTAGCAGATGGCAACATTATGCGCATCGACGAATGTCAATTGATTTCGTGTAGCGAGCACCATTTTCAATTACCAATATCTTTACAAATATGTATGATTTTCCATAAATTTTACTATTTTAAGTAACTAAGATTCCTATATTTTAAGTTCCTGAAAATTTTATATAATACTTATATCGCCTTTTGAAGAAATTTACCTGCAAAATGTTATCCTTTCTCTTCGTTTTACTTGCTATCGTAAATGCACGAACAGCTCATCAAACATCCAAACACCTACCAAAGCACGATTTTCACAAACAATTTTCACTGTGCAATTGATGAGCTATTTTCACAAAAAGTTTTTAATTCCTTTATTTAATGTTTAAAGTTAATCTAGCGATTATTTTTCACAAAGAACTCAAACGATTTAATTGGTTTTTCTGCCTTTAAAAAATACGAAAATTCCGTAGCTGCTGACATCTCTGCTACTCTTTTCAGTTACTCGCAAACTTTCTTAATACAGCGAATGTCAAACTGTTATTATTTCCATTCAGCAATTTTAAATTTTTTTTTTCAATCTACTAATGAAATTTTGAAATTGAGAACTAAAAAAAAGTTTAGTATTTTTGAAAACCAAATGAAAAGAAAATTAAATTTTTCAGTCAAAAACTGGTAAATTTTCTTAGAATCAGGAAAAAACTCTCATATAACAATACTTTGATTAATTACATACCGTACATACTAGGGATGTTTCGAATATCATATTTTTCACATTCGCGTAAAAGCTATAATTAACTTAAGTCATCGTTTTATAAATTATTAGAACATTGAACCAGTGCTTAACCTATACAGTGTTTTAATCTAGTAGCCAAAGTTAAAAAGAGCATATTAAATGTCAGAAAAAGAAATTTTGCTGCCTTTTCTCCCACAGTGGCTGATCGTGAGCTCGATTTTGATAGACATTTTATTTTATTATGTGGTTATATGTGACAAAGTTAGGTACTTTCACAAAAAAAAGTACAAAAAAAATCAAATCTGACAAACTATTCTGAAATTAATCAAATTCGCTTGAAACTCGTTTCTCGGGGGTTTTCGGTGTCGCTGATTACGAATCCGATGTTAGTTTTCCAAATTCAAAATGGCGGATCCAATATCCATTTTTGAGTTTTACATGAATCCGAACAAATTTTACATTTTTCTGCCATATTGGATCGGCCACTTAGAATTTTTAAAAACGAACATCGGATTCGTAATCCGCGACATCAAAAGCCCCCGAGTAACGAGTTTCAATCCATTAAAACGTTCAGAAGCATCAAAATCAACTTGGTAAACTTCAAAGTCGTTTTTCTCGAAATCGTTTTCTGAGCGTAGGTCCCTTTTAGCTTTACGTGTCACATATTTTGTTTTTAAATGAATTATATTTTTATAAATCACATGTTTTGGACTCCGAAAGGCAGTTTTTCATGGCAGAAATACACTTGGCCGTTGCTTGCCGAGGGGCGACCGCTGTTAAGAAAAAACCTTTTTTCTATATTTTTTGCGATGTTGCTTTGACCAGGGCTTGAACCCAGGCGCTGCGGAGTGGAAGCGCGCACTGCTTACTACTACACCACAGCGGCCACCAAAAAATATAGATATATGGCCTTATTCATAAAAAATAAAGTAGGTTTAAAGAGCTTTATAAATTGACGTTTTCACACATTTTTCAATTTATAAACCTTTTATAAGACTACTTTATTTTTTATGAATAAGGCCAATAGTATTCATAAAAAGTTTTAAAATTAAAATTAATTATTATTTATACACTTAAAACAATTATAGTAACATTTTGAATGCAATCGACATTGAGCCTCCGCACATTGGACTTTGGATTTTGTCTAATTAGCCAATTGCATGGGCGCTCTGAAAAGAGGAGTCTCATTTCATTGTTATCTTGTTAATAATGAATAAGTTTGAATAATTTTAATGAATGTTTGATTTTTTTTCTTACGCTGCACACAAGGCAAAATTGACGATTTAGCTGGACAAAAATAATTCACTAATAAAATTGATTTGGAGCGTGGGAAATTAATATTTTACGATGGTTTAAAACCATTTAAGCAAAAATAACAGCATTAATATAAATGTAAATTTACCGACAACTGCGAAATCGTGTCATCCACTTTGATATGGAACATGATGTTTACATTTTGATATTTACATGAAATAATTAAACGTAACGGAAAAATATTGTACAGGTTGACCTTGGACAACATGGGGGTTTCGTAGCAAATTATAAATTTTAAGATTCATTGTTTCGCTTTTGTATTTTTAAATTTTTTTATTTGTCCATCAGCCGATGCGAATATATTATTTTGTAGCTGTTAACAAAATTCAGTCACTCCCAAGGTGTATTAAACAAGGTGTGATTGACAATTCAGTGCGGCTCTCTTTTAAGGTACTATTATGTCAAAAAGTATAAACAAACGACTTAACCCTTAGTTTTGCATGTATCTTGTCAGCACTGATGCGCTAGGCTTTTATTTCGATTATAGTTTTGTTCTACTTACATTACCTGGAATATATATATTTTTTCAATAAAATAAAACAAATTCTTTATAAAATAGTTTTAGCAATTTTCTTGTTTTTAATTGCCCAAGTTTTATGCTTCTGTGCGTTTATTTTTATATTTAAATTTTTTATCCTAAACATTATTCGACACTTATAAAAGTAGGATTTTACATTTGTTTCCAATTTTATATGTGAGCTTAACTCTAACAATTTTGAAATAAAATTTTTTTCATGCGAAATAGTTTTCCATTAAAGACTTTGATTCGAGCAGTTTTAAATTAAGCTCTTCCATACTTGCTTGCATGGTTTTAATTATTTCGGTAAGAAGAAATATTTCTGTTCTCAACGTGCATTCTAAAGAGACGCCTGTTTGAGCTTGGACATCAACAAATAATGTATCCAGATCGCGTTCGCGTGTTGCTTGAAAAATTTGTGTGTAACTTTTTTTTAAACAAATTCAAATTTGAAAAAAAAATTTCAAATGGGTTAAGAATTCATTTCAGTTTGACATTAGGTTCGTTCGCGTAGCTGTTAATTGTTCATGTTTAACCAAAACTTACAAGTTTCTGCGTTCGCGTACGCAAAAAACTTGCAAAGTAGGGGAAATTGAGAGAGCAAAGTGACATTTCATTTTGAGGGGAAGCTGCTGGTTTCTGCTGGAAAAATTTTTGCCAACAGGAAAACAGCTGATCAAAAACAGCTGGTTGGCATTTACGCAAATCACAAATTTGAATTTGATGGTTTGGAAGTTAAAAATTAGAAAATGCGACTAATTAAACTTGTAAGAAGTAAGTAGTTATTTGTTTAATCAATAAACTGTGTCAGTATAACACTTTGTAATGAGTTTTCGTACGATTTAAATTTTACACTTTGAATGTAAACAAAAATTATATCAGCTGTTCGTCTAACTTGCAAGTTTCTGCAAATTTTCTGTTCGCGTACTATTTTGGATATTTCTCTCTTGTGAGCGAACAGATGACATTTCGCCGGAATTTGGCAGTTGGTTGGTTTCTGTTGGAGATTTTAAACGAACGCACTTATTATAGCCTGTTTCTTATGAGAGCAATGTCAAAATCAATCACACTTTGTTGAATACATTTTGGTCACTCCTAAAGCGATGCAAAAGGAAAGCCATGATAAAAATATAGTAAGGTAAAACCGCTGAGAGTTACTTTTAAAATTCTTGACGTTTGCAAACAATTTAATTTTTTAATTTACTCACATACTCACACACACATTTTCATTTTCAATCTCAAGCAACAATGGGCGCGTTTCTAAGACGTAGCTATTAGGAGTGTACTCGTACGCCCAACTATCTAAAGTTTTAGAAAACTTTTACTGGTTTTGCGTTCTCGTACCTAAAAAACTTGCAAAGTAGGGGGAATTGAGAGAGCAAAATGTGAAAGAAAGCTGCAAATTTCTGCTGGAAAAATTTTTCCCAGCTAAAACTTGCAAGTAAGAAAATCAGCTGATCACAAACACATGTTTGTAAATAAACAAAAGAAAATATGGCCTTTTTGAGTTATTTATTGCAAATATCATTATTAATGCTAGTAAGTATATAACGAAAAAGTGAGTAAATTTAGTATGCACAACGTTTGTTGTGTTTATTTTTCGCTAATTTGCTATTACTCTCCAGTTTGTTTACTTTAGTGTGTGCTGACTATGGTTGCCGTATGACATTTTTCGTTTGTACCATAATTTACCTTTAAATATACCAAAATAGATTTAAATGCAGCATGCTGAAATGTTGTTTTGCTGAAGTTTTCGGTTTTGGTAGGTTGATTGTTGAAATGAAAATTTTATAATTTTAAAGCTACATCTGTGCTATATCTATTAAATTGTTTTTGGATCAATGATGGCTGTTTGGAGGAGATACTCTTGTTTTTGAATGCGTCATCATCTGATATCACAAATAATTATGAGAAAAATAACTTAATCATTCCGATATAATTAATTTGTATTTTAAAAAGGTTTTTCTTATCGAAAACTATTCAATCGTATAAAATGCCAAATCGGGGGAAAATGTACCAAACAGAAAATAAATTGCCAAATTAATCACCAGTGGCAGCTGTGCAAGTGATCAGCTGTTTCGAATGTTGCAAGTTTTTGCAAATTTCGCGTTCTCGTACTTCTGTTGATATTTCCAGCTCTTAAGAAAAGCAAAAACTCCATATAAAATGACGTACAAGAAATGGCTAAGAAATTTTCTTGAGTCAAATTTTCTTAAGGCAGTACGCAGTTCTTCTGAAATTTAGTACGCTTTCTACTACGGTTGTTTAAAGTTTTTTGTGAAAAAAGAGCACAAGGCAACCCAGGTTTGCAACAGAAATATATGCCCGTTTCATTATTTCTGGAGGAAAGAGTGAGGCAACAGGCTGTGCGTTATCAAACATGTCAAAATTCCTTGGACACAGACGCGAAATAATGGCAATTTTTTCTTGACCGTTTTCTTAAGAGCTGGATACTAAGCTTAAGGCATGATTCAATAATACAAGGTTCGATAAACTGACAGTTGTTTCTCTCGCACCGCTCCCTTACCGCAGAACTCCACAGGCAAACATCGATGGCCTACCAACTGTCATTTTGACGAGCAATGTGATTGCAAGTTTTTGTGTGTGGGCACTNAAGCAAATTTAACTGATGAAAACATAATTTTTTTTAAATTGGATGTTTACATAAATCTCATAGTAGTTTTTTTTTTAATTTTGAGTGTTTTGCAGTTTTTATACAGCTAAATACCACATAAATTATGTAATTCACATAGATATATTATTATTTCGTTCAATATTTCGTTTAAAATGCCTGATTTCCTGCAAATACATTAGAATTTACAAAAGGAATTTCACTACTAATTGCCTACTATGCGTACTTTTCTACTACCATTTTCCCAACAAGGGATTGCTTTCTTCCCCTTTTTCGCTCCTTCGTAAATGCAACCTTTTGTAAGGGAGCGTCAAACCGAAGCTGTCAATAATTATCTAACCTTGTATTATTGAATCATGAGGCAGTCAATATGGCGGAATTAGAGCGAGAAGTTGCCAACCGATAACACCTTGTATTATTGCATCATGCTAAACAGCTACGTCTTATAAACGCGCCCAACTTGGCGCCCAATTTCGAACAATTTCAATTTTTTATTTTCAATTTTATATGATTTTAAAATGCTGGCAAACTTCAAAAAAAAAATCATGGCCGACAAATTGAGAGAACGGTTCTACCTTGCTATGTTTTTATCATGGGAAAAGCTAAATTTCTGTTAGGGCTTTCTAAAAGACTAAAAAATATTTTTATAAAAATCAAATGAGGGTACTCCGGGGTACTTTTTTATCATCTACGGAATAACTATTTTCTAGTTAATTTTATAGAACTTTTTTAAATAGCTACAATTTTAAAACTGTTTCACGTAAAATAATGAAAAATAAAAACTTACTTACAAATAGTTCTCCTTTAATATAAAAATGATTTTAAAAAGTTTCATCCACACATACTATAAATAATACATTCGACAAGTTGCGGGTACTCTAGTAACATAAAGCAAAACTTAGCTTCATAACCAATACTGTCCCTTAGTTAGTGAAGCATTAAGGAACGTTCATACGTATTTTTTAGATGTTAAATATCATCGCAATTTTCTATTTTTGTCCAGCTAAATCGTCACTTTTTCCTTATGTGCACTGTGTAAATAATTTTTACAATGTTTTAGGATTTTTATATTATGTACATATACTATATAAGGCCTTATACAAATTATAAAAGATACTTTCCCCTGATACCATATTTTTATGACACTAAAAAAAGTCAAACAAACGAAAATTAAGGGAACAGCAAAGGGTTAAGCGGCCCACAAAAAAAGCTCCACACTTCTCCAAACGGAGCACTATATTTCAGTATTATATACAATCTTTGCAAGTCGATAGAAGTAAAATCAGCTGCCACCACCCGCCTATTTGGCTGCTTCAGGATTTTAAATCAAGTTTAGCAAGCACTACTTCCAACTATTTCACAACAATCGGTTTTCAGGTGTTTTCGACGACGCTAATTACAAACCCAATGTCAGATTAAAATACATACAGTCTTTTTTTGAAAACTATGGGCAGCCATATTTTTTTTAATAAACCAACTTTCAGTTTGATTGGGCTAACCGTTTGCGAAATGTTGCATTTTTTCCGCTTTTCGTTGAATTGGAACCACTGTACGGCACACCAGTGTAAAACTACCAGGGCCGCCAATTTAGCTCTTTTCCCGTCAAATCTGACTTTTTCGAGGTCCATTTAGCGGCAGGAAATGAGAAATAGCGGGAAGCGGGAAATCCAGCTTTTTGGGAATTTTTTTGACAAATTTTTAGCTTTTGCCGTATACAATATAGTACATTTCGATACGATTAAAAAAGATAATCGGGCCTATTATGGGTTTCAACGTCGATGTTATGTTTTCGTCAAAAAATAGCCCTCATGAGTCCAACTGCGGTTTCGCTGACCACAGTAGTTTTGCGAGGAGAACATTTCCGCCAAAAAAATGTGGTCAGCGTAGCTGGCGTGGACTTGCGCTTGGGTTATTTTTTGCCGAAGAAATTACATCGACGTCGAATACCATGGATTAATATAAGTAATACAATGCCATTTTGGGCAGAAGTTCAAACTTACACCCAAAAGTTTTCCGATCTAGCGAAATTTGCACTTCATTTACTTTCTCTACCATGGTCTAATACAGACCTGGAACTTTATTCAGTGGTGAAAACAACTGTTATTCTTATTTTTAATTTCTGATGAACTTCTCAGCTGTATTATTCGATTACAGGGTTCAACACTATTTGGTCGTATTTTATCTCAAATACGGGGCTGACCTCTTATAGATTTTCTGATGCTGATGTGAAGTGCATTCACAAAATTTTTCTAGCATGTCCCACAGTGCCGCCTAAGTGGGCAAAAATCGAAAAATTTATTTATTTGCAATTTGAACTTGTTTGGCACTTTTGTAAAGACAATTTATCCACTAAAAAGAATGAAACAGATATTTCCCTAAAAAATTAATTATATGCCGCCAGGACGCCACTAAAGTCGACAAATTTTATACTAAGAATTTTAATAAGAGCATAGCCATGCATAAGCTCTTCACAGAACAAAATGTCAAAAATATATTCTTTGAAATAAAATGTTTTGTCTGACGTTTCTTGTTTCCATATAGATGGTAGAGAATTACAGGAATGAAAATTTTAGAATAAAATTAAACACAGGGTGTCCCTGCGGTATTCCAGAAAAACAAATTTTTAAAACAAAATTTCAAAAAATGCTAAATTTTAATGGAATTAATAAAAATTATATGTAAAAATAGGTTTTTTCTTTATTATTTTATTAAATAGTACGGGCTTTTAGCTTTCAAAAGAAGAAATAAAAATCTGCTAATTTTTTGCACTTTCTGAAGTAATGTGTTTTTCGCTAATGCATAAAATTATTTTTTAATTTTTTGTCAGTGCCTTGAGATCTGCACGATTCGTTCCATTTTCAAAAATGAAGTGAGGATTATAAAGTTTGACCTGTGGACAATAGAATGTTTATTTTTTTTTAAAGAGTTGCCACCTGTTAACCTTTAATTACACAGCCACACAAAAAAAAATTTGTGTTCTGACCCAAAGGTCTCACTATGTGTACTGTATGTTTTTGGGGTCGCTGAATCCGAATCCGAGGTCCATTTAACCCCATCAGTTCAGGGTTTTGATATAACCCCAGAAAACCAATATGGCGGACACCTTTTGGAAAAATTCATCGGATTCGCTTGAAACTCGTTACTCGGGGGTTTTCGGGGTCGCTAATTACGAATATGATATTATTTTTTCAAAATTCAAAATGGCGGATCCAATATGGCGGACACATTTTTGTAAAATTCATCGGATTCGCTTGAAAATCGTTACTCAGGGGTTTTGGGAGTCACCGATTACGAATTTGATGTCAGTTTTCGAAAATTCAAAATGGCGGATCCAATATGGCGGACACTTTTTGTAAAATTCGTCGGATTCGCTTGAAAATCGTTACTCAGGGGTTTTAGGGGTCGCTAATTACGAATATGATATTATTTTATATTTATTTCGAATTCGGGTTCAGCGAACCCTAAAACCCCTGAGTAACGATTTTCAAGCGAATCCGACGAATTTTACAAAAAGTGTCCGCCATATTGGATCCGCCATTTTGAATTTTGAAAAAATAATATCATATTCGTAATTAGCGACCCCGAAAACCCCCGAGTAACGAGTTTCAAGCGAATCCGATGAATTTTTCCAAAAGGTGTCCGCCATATTGGTTTTCTGGGGTTATATCAAAACCCTGAACTGATGGGGTTAAATGGACCTCGGATTCGGATTCAGCGACCCCAAAAACATAAAGTACACATAGTGAGACCTTTGGGTCAGAACACAAATTTTTTTTTGTGTGGCTGTGTTATGGAGGTGAACTTTTTGGACATAGTATGTGACCTGATGGTAAATTTCACCCCTTCAAATTTTAGTTAGAAATTTGAATACAAATTGGCCATTTTATAATTATTTTTTCTTTTAAACTAAGCTACCAGATTTTTAAGTTAAAATAAATACAAAATTTTATTTTTTCTTTTAAAATCAACAAAAGTCCCACTTTATTTCACAAGTCTTTTATTATTCACAAGAACGAAAACATTACATAGTAAACTTATAAAAAAAGAGTAAAATAAAAATTAATCTAAAGCTTAAGGGGCATCTTTTCACAGCCAAATATATAAATTTAAAGAAATAAAAGAGATCATATTAAAAAATGTGATTGTAAAAAATACGGGTCAACCTTCCTTGAAAGAAAAAATTGCATAAACGTTGAGGAGTGGTAATTTTTACACCAGCATCAGCATTTCTCCGCCCAGGCTACACCGTCCACAGCAAAAACATAACTGATCAATAGCGACAACGAAATGAGAAGATACTGAGAGAATCAAGTTGCTGTAGCGCAACATAGGAGAGTAATTTAAAAAAATTTAAAGAGGGGGTAACTTTTACCACCACCTCCACAGTTAAAGGTTAAAAAATTAGTTTGTTAAAAAATTAGATTAACATTTTTAATAAGTTAAATGAATTATTAAGAGATGGGTATCAATCGAAATGTGTATTAACTACTGTCACAGACAGGAACGAGTTAGTTGTTGAACGACCGCTCAGGCTCAGTATATCCAGTAAACAAACTTAGCTATTTTTTTTTCGCCAAGTTTGGTCCCCATAAAGGACTAGTGTTGCAAGCAACGCTTTTTCGGCAATTAGGGTGTTGTGCAGCTATTTAATGTGGTNTGTCACAGACAGGAACGAGTTAGTTGTTGAACGACCGCTCAGGCTCAGTATATCCAGTAAACAAACTTAGCTATTTTTTTTTCGCCAAGT
>NW_016163119.1:9820-38350 GCF_001687245.7 Rhagoletis zephyria | reverse complement strand
GGCGGTACTTAATGAGCGGGAAATGTGGTTCCACTGCTCGCATATGTTGCTCAGTTTTCATATACCTTAAATGTTGGCTGAGATTACAGTCACGTCTCTCATATAGTAGAATTCTGTTCGAGTTTTTACAATACGCATACTTTGCAACTTTTTTGCTTTCTAGTAACTCCTACGATACAATATTTTGGTGCCATTTTTACGTACTTATTGCTGAAAATTAGTTTTATCCCACCGCACTTGAACAAAAAACATATCTCAAAGGATATTTTCAGTGCGGTCCAGCTTACGAATGGCGTTAAATTTAATATTGTTTATTAGCTTTGTACCACGATTTTGTTTATTAGGAAAAATGTAAAAAGCAACAAAGTCTAAGCGGTAGAAGTTATACCAGCTATTTCGAAGATCACCACAACTCCTCATCAGACTTCTTTTACTAGACTTCAGCAGAGATCGAACCTGCATCATCGATATGAGAAGTCAGAAGCGCTAGCCACTGAGCTATGCACACCCCGTAAACTTTTGCTGCTAATTCATTCTCATATTCAACCTAATACTATCAAGTGCAGCTGATTTGCCTCTAAACTTGAAAGCTTTATTGTATAGTTTCAGGCAGGCTCAACAATTTACAATAAAAAATGAACAACAAAAAATTTGTTTTTTTTTACAAACAATGTTTAAAATGAGTTTGGCTGTTATTCTTTCTTGGCATAGACTTTTTTTAATTTTATAGACAAGACCCCTAGTAGAATTTTACGGAGAATAATTTTCTAGAATATATCAATCCTTTAACGGTACCTTCGAAATTTGCTTTTTGGGGGTTTCTTGAAGTAAGGGTCAAACGACCCTTTTGGGCGGGAGCTAATGGGTTAAATGCACTACGAAATTTTACTATATATGTATGTCTTAACCTTTAATTTCGCTCCGACATTTATGTTAACCATTTTTTCCACTTTTTTTAAAGTACTTAGGCCAGGACATTAAAACTTTAGTAGGCCTTAAAATAAAAATACGATTGAACACGTAGTATCAATAGAGCAGCTGACTTTTTTTCAAATTATGTGGTCTCGAAAATGTCCAATATTTTTAATTTACTCTCCCAAAGATTCTAAACTGCTAAAATCTAAACTTTTTTCTATACAAAACAAGCGATTGAATAGCAGCTTTTGGATCGTTCGCCCAACTCAGCAAAGGATGGATCAATGCTTCGAGAAGCAAACAAATTTACTAAGAATGAAAGTTGCAACAATTTTAATTTTTTTTTTTTCAATTTAAATTTTTAAGTTTTTTATTTTTATAAGGCTGGCTTTGATTTATAAGAAAAAAATTAGAAAATCGATCATCAATCAATCGAGTGTTTTACTACTGGATGTGTATACTTTCAGAAAATAACAGCAAAATTCCGGTCTGGTTTTGGCAGACGCACAGTGTTATCAGATATAATATTTATTTTGGCGCCATTTGACTTCGATTCCCAAAACTTCCGCGTGGAATATGGTTTGGTATGTACCTGCAATTACAGGTCAAGGTGGCATGGTGGAGTCACTGGTACCCACGTCAACCTAATCTTGTTGAAATATGATTTTATAAGGGACATTTTATTATTGATATCCTCTGTTCAAAAATTAAACTTAAGTGACTATTCTTACCGTAACTTAATCAAGCTATAAATGTAATGAATGCATCTGCAAACATACATATGTATATGTGTATATTAACATGATATAGATATTTATTTGCACATATACATTCGTACATAGACATACATATGTTAGCCACAAAATGTCCAATTATGCTGACGTTGCATGCAACGTACAATTCACTTCAACATTCATTAGCGCCGAAAAGCGAAAATATGGCAAGTCAACACCGCTATGAAACCCAAACAAGCCAGTAAATAAACAACCAGCAACCAAACAGGCAGCCAGCCAACCCCAGCCAACAAATCAACCCACCAATCAGAAAAAAAAGGCGACCAAGCAAACAACGACAGAGGCAAGCAATCAAACAGACAATCATCACATATGAAAAATTTCGATACCAACAGTCCATCCGATTGCGGGGCCATCCATCGTCAGTTGCATGAGTACATACATATATATGGAGTTTATATGTATGTATGTATATGCATATGGACTATCTATATAGATATTTCTCTTGCAGCTGCAGGACGACTGCATCATTAAATAAATTCCACGAAAAGTATAAGTAACAACCAAGGACAAAAAGTGAAAAATCGGGCAGGAAAAAGCATCAACGCGAATTGATTAAATAAATAAATACAAATATGATGGCAAGTAAATAAGAATGTCCTGCATCCAATAAATTCATATCCGCACTTCGATTGCGGCTACATACAGACGTGGAAGATCGTATATGTAGATGCACATATGTACATACATATATACATATTTGTAGGTGTAAATATCATATATATACATATGCACATTGGATTTCCATGTCAATTTCTTCCTACGTTTCTTTCCAAGTACTACATATTTGTAGTAAATCAATTCCACGGTTGCGGTTACTTTTGCTGTGCGTATATTTTTTGTTTTGGAAATATAAATGTATAGTACCAGCGTGACTGAGCTTTACTCGAAGTGCATATATTTTTTTAAGTTTTCAAGGTTTGGGTATCGAATAGGTTAAGTTAGATAGCTTTAAAAGAATATTTTGAAAACAAAAATTTGGCTTTTAGTATCTTATGAAAAAAGCAAAATTTCTTACTTTAAAAATAAGCTGGGATGAAGAGTACATAAATATATTGAGCGTATACAAAAAATGCTTATTGATATTAACAAACTACATTTTTGTATTAAGAATACAAGCAATCGTCATCGTAAATATCTTCGGACTAATCCTCTAAAATATCCCTTTCATTTTGTACCCATATTTCGTCGTTTTAGTTAAATTTTGTAGAATCACAAATAAGTGGCAACCTTCCTATAACATCCTAAGAAGGCTTAAGAGCCTTCTTTTAGTATTCATGAATAGTAATATTTCAACTTTATTTTATAAACACAAAATTAAATATGTAAATGTGGGATTCAAAATAGGTGGCAGCCCCATTCAAAAATATTTCTGGTTTGGAAAGATTTGCTCCATTAGCTCAGGTTTTCGAAATATTCGAGCCCAAACAAATTTGTATTCATTTTATTTACTAATTGATTCGATTTGATTTAAATTTTTATTTAGTTCAGTTCAATTTAACTTTACTCAAAAACATCCCAATATTTAGCATGTAAATAAAGTTGTCTAAAAAGATAATACAAATTTTAATTAATATATTAATCTATTCATCTTTAATTAATATATTTCTTTTCGAATTGTTCCTTCCACGGAATCGGAAAAAAAATAAATATCGCAAAGGTCATATACTTCAAAGGACAATATCTCAGGTATAAAAAAGGATATCCGTTGGGGTATCATTTTCAAGTTAAAATATAGTAAGTGGCTAATTCTGTATTCTAAAAAAATAAAGATCCTGAGAAAAATACAGTCTCCATATATAGTATATGGAAAAAATCGCCCATTAGCCTCAAACATTTCGAAAAAATTCGTCAAGAGAGTTAAACTGATTCCAGATTCAGATTTGGCGTATAAAGATCCTTTGGAAAACACTGAATGCTGATCCCAGGGACTGAAAAATTGCGGCTTGTGTAATGTACTTATACCGCATACATTCCCGATTACCTCCGACAGTTTTAGACCGCCCATGCCTTCAATAAAATAGAATCATAGAATCTAGAACCAAGCCCGGTATTGCGTGAAGAAACAAAATTTAAGAGACGATGAGATGCATACCAACTGACCTCTAAATTATTTTTTTACACGCGAAGCAACTTAAAGCCTGATAAATATTAAATATTTCAATAAAATTGTTCAAACTTATAAAGAAATACCAACAATTTACAACAATTTGCACACGAAGTTCAAAAATTAACATATCACTTTTAAGTGAACTAACTTTCAACATTCGACAGAATAATTTCCAAGTCAAACTCTAAGTTTATTAGCTGCCACGCGAGCTGTTTTTAGCAATTATGGAGCTCAATTACTTTTGCGCGGCTGAGCAGTCAACCGCACCACTGCCACTTGCACAAACACACATATATACAAACAAACAAATATACATACATACATATATATACATACGAACATGCTACACATAAATAGATGGAAATGCATACGAAAAGGAGGTACTCGTTAATGGCGGAAAACTCACTCTGTAGCGGTACATTTCTGCATAAATATCTATGCGAATGAATATGTGCTGCNCCCCCCCCCCCCCCCCATAACTTTCGAACGGAAGCAATGCAACCTGCAACCTGAGCGTTAACGTTCATTGGAATATTGGTAAGCAACAGCCGGAAGCACGGAAGTATCAGGAGGACGGAGGGGGACGCAGGAACCAAAACAAGCAGTAAGGCAGTCAGCTAGTCAGCCAAGTACGAGCAGCAGCTGTCAGAACTTGACATGTGAATGAGTAAATCAGTGTTGCCACTTTAAAGCCAATAATTTGAGCGAAGCGGTGCCCTAAAGTTGGCAAACAGCGAATAACTGCATTTACCTTTTAGGAAGCATACATAACTGAACAGGGACACCACCAAGGGGGGAGAGGCATTCGCAGCGGCAGAAAGGCATTCAAGAGTACGCCCGCTAAGCGGCGCTTGAGGGGCGTGTGTGCGTATGTGTGTGTGGAAATTTGAGGGCAAGATGTCTGTGAGGATGAGTCTGTACTTGGAAGTGGGCTGATATTCGAGTATCTGGTATGGAGTGCTTAAGCGTTCGAATTTTTGTATCGAATCGAATTTTGATGGTTTCCTTGGCAACTCAGTGGTGGAATGGGTATGCGAATATGTATGGCTACAGGTGCAAACACTTCTAAACATCCCACCATGCAAAACATGAGAAATAGGCAACAATCGTCAATGGCAACAAATTGGCGACTCACCGATTTATTGCTGTGGTGACAAATCGGCAACATCACTTCGCTCATGTCAATTTTGAATAAAAAAGTTCTCAAAAATTTCGAAACTTATGAATATGACGTCAATAGTATTGGCCAAAGGCATCTAAATTATGCCCAAGGACAAGATTGAAAAAACAGGAAGTCTCACAGCGAGAAAATGAATTAATTCCAATTGTAAGTTGCAATTTGGTATACAAAAAAATAAATGAAGTATTAAAAATAATAAAATTATTCCAAATATCGCCTGAAGCGATAAGAAGAGGACTCATTCAGGCACTAAGAAAATGACTCGCCCAGGCGAGTTGCCTTCGGCGGACGTTTTAGAGCGACCGGTAACAGGAAATCGATTCGATGGCAATATTACCGGCAATAAATTTGTTTCCGAGGGCGACACGTTTTCTTATTGCCGGCAACACAAATTGTTTGGTGGGATACAAATTATATTTGCGTAACACAGAAATATTGTATTTGTTTGCTTATGTATGTACATTAGGGTGGTCCTTAAATGTGGGAAGCAAATTTTTAGATTAGATTTGCTATGCCTCAACCCCTACGTCGATGCTACTGTAGTCGAGGATATCACATATAAATTTTGGTCCCGATTTGAGACGGTTAAGACGTGTCTCACAGAGGGCAAAGTTCAGATTACCCCATGTAAACGTCTTAACCGACTGCAATCGGGATCAAAAATTATATGTGATATCTTCGAGTAACGCAGTATCGATTTTGGGTATTATATGAAAAATATAAATAAATATAAACTTTTCAAGTCTCTATAAAGGGATCTGAACTTTTCCCCCAGCGCCCCCTTAACCGTCTCCAAACGGGACCAAAATTTATATGTGATATCTGTGACAGTGATATTACCGATTTAGAGGGTGAGACTGAAAAAAATCGTTCATTTGATTTTTTTTGTTAAGGACCACCCTAATGTACATACATATGTATGTATGTATGTATGTAGATTTGTCAGCTCACTTGAAATCGTTTTACGCTGCTTGCAAGAGTAGAGCTTCTCACATTATGCATCCACTATTGCAAGTGCAAATGCAAGTGTTTGTTAGTGATGCAACAGTTCAGTGGTACAGTGGTTTGAAAGTAAAGAAATATCTGACGAGTGTTCTACAAATTTTCAAATCTAAAATAATTTTTCTACAGGCAAAGTAATTAAATTATGGAAACGGAGGTTGAAATTGGTTATTATTTTTATATGAGCAGCTGTGGGTCAGTGAAGGTTTTCTTAATTGTTCTTTATTGTTTTCTCTGTGTAGATAGATGCATGGGTAGATAAAGGCACAGGCTTACCGAAAAAAGAGACACTGCGGTCTAATTCGGTGCATATGCATCTACGATCGATGCAGCCCTATAGGTACCCAGGGAGTAGCCTATTGTCATTTATGTTTAATTAAATGACATTCGATCTACTAAAAGTGTAACTGCAGAGCCTGGCCTATCTATGGCCACTCACCCTCTCCCAATATCTACGAAACTTAGAGTGCAGCCACTCAGTAATTGTGTTCCGCAAAGAGGACCAACTGAGTCAACAGAATGCATTCGGACCTAAAAAATGAGTCCTTATTTCCACCAGTTTGATTATATAGTGCCTTCCTATGGTAGTATGCACTACAGGGATGCTCCGGGACACAATTGCAAGTGCCCTTTGTGACTGTCGGAGGAACCGCATTCCCCAAAACCCCATTTGCACAGGGTAAAGAAGGAATGGTCAAGGCGCTAATCTACTAAACCACGTGATATCTGAAACAAAATTGAGGATCTATAAGAGTTTCTCAGACTGATAAGGAAGCTTCCTTTTAATTTACAGAACTTAGGGCGGTACGTTAGAGTGATAAGAAATGGGATCTGGTGGAAGTACCAGAATGAAGTTTGGAACAAAAAAAGTTCTCCTCGAGACAAACACATCTACATATATATCAAGCCATATGATGAGACTGAATGTAAATGGCAAAGAAAAATGTTTCGAAATTGCCTTGCAAAAATACTTTAGACCAGCGGTGAAGGGCGAACCTTTTATCTGGTACGGCCTAGTGACCATCTCATCATCTGCCTTGTTTCCTTTTATATTCCTTCAAAAAAAAATAATAATTGACGAATTTATTATGATCCAGAGATACCAACGCCGAATGGACTTTCCGGTCAATCTTCAATTTCACTACACTGGATCCCATTACTTTCAAAGTAACTGGACTATGAGCGAAGATAGTGGCCTTTCAGATTCGAATGGTGCTATCTAGTTCAAAGCCAGCTTGAAATGTACTACAATTTTTTAGCAAATGAGAGGACTGACTGATCTGAGCGTGCCTTCAGAATATAGACCGGCACCGGTTTCCTACACCACATTGAATAAACCAAAATTTGTGAAAGGTAGCTCTTCAGGACAAAGTAATAGGATATATCATAGAGTCTTTCTTCTTCTTATCCCCATGAAGTTCCTAAAAACTTCGCTGACATTGATTCCCATTTTCTTTGCGCTTGCTGCTAACTTGTCTTCTCCTGTTAGGACACCTATCATAACTCTACAGTCTCTTCGTGAGAGCGATGGTATAAACCGGGTTTTTATCTCTTTTTCTAGCAACGTCTTGTCGCCTGTCACATATTGGAGATTTATTAGTAGTTTTGAAATTGTATCCTCTATTTATAGATCTAAGTGAATTCCGATCTTGGCAAGCTCATTTACTATTTCGTTCCCTTGTGACCAGGAATCCAATAAATATGCATTTGCCTGCGTACTACTAGTCTATTTATGGCCTCTCTGCTTTTAAGAACATTGGTATGAGCTATGTATTTGCTTTAATCGTGTAAATGTAAATGTAAATTGAGAAAGGCGGTCTATGGAGATCTTAACTGCTATCGATATACATAGATATATGTTGGTCCAAAACCCTTCAGTATTCTTTTTAAAAGCAAATGTAAGCATATATTTACTCACATGCCGAAATTTCGTATAGAAAATATTTCCGTGCCTTAATACAAGCTCCAGAGCTTTCAAAAAATAATACGAGTAGATAATATTTGCAACATTTTCATTTTTGCTCTAACTACTGTAGCCCATTTGGTTTCAATATTATTGGCGCGAAACGCTAAGGCAGTTACACCGATAGCGACGATTAGGGGTTGAGGAGCCGCAGGAGTGTCAATTCAACTAACTACCTGTACATAAATTATCGCTGCTCATTGAAGTGGCTCTTTATTGATAGCTCCCCTGCATATTGATAGTTGCCACCCATTCTTGGCATCCACTTCGGTTGCGGCAACCAGCTGCAGAGACTCAAGTGTCGCCTGTTGACTGTTGAATGTCGAACGATGTGGTTACCTGCCTACCTGTCTGCCTGCCTGCCTGCCTGGCTGCCACTTCCATGCCGACACAATTTATAGCATTGCTGCTATCTAACCAAGTTACGTACATACCTGTGTATGAGGTATATGTACCGAGTATATTCAGCGCCATTTTGCTGGCGCATGCAACATGGCCCGCGCTCATTTATACATCCAAGGGATACATACTTTTATAACCGTACATTTATACCATACAGTGTTATGTGCCCGCCGATTTTGTTGCATGCGCCACCACTTACCACTTTCCAATCGACAAGTGAGTCGCTTTGGCAGACGCACCTGCTGTGCTGTGTGTATGTGGCGCATATGCAAATTAACTGCATTGGATAGATTTGGTAATGTGTGCGCGTGTGTGTGTGTGTGTGTGTGTGTGTGCTATGGTGATGCATCGCAACTAAATATTTCAATCAATATCGCACTCAAAATGCACGAAACGGCAATTTCCGCTATTTCAGCGATTATTTCGAAACCATTTGAAAGCTGGAGACCTGTCGATGTGCAGCAGCTAAAGTAGGCGAGAGGTTTGAGGGCCACAGTCAGGCAATTATAACAACAAATAGTTAGTTTTGAACTCTTTTAGGTTTTTTAAATATTACTTTCAGGAGTAGTTAAAATACCGTTGCATTCAGAATAGTTTAGCTTGATATGTAGGCGTGAGAATCTACTTAGGACAGTGCGAATATCGACAAGAAGTTGGATCATCAAGTCATTCAATTAATGAGTTTTACCAAACCAAGTGTCTAAAAGCTGCACCTAATTATGTAGTGGAATTCTCCTCGACTATGCTGCCACTACTCCAATCCCGTCTAGAAGGAAACTTCACTGTAGTAGAAAGCGTAGCAAATCTTTTATTAATTGCGTACTGCCTTAAGGAAATTTGCAATAAGAAGAACTTCTTCGACATTTCTTAAGCGTTTTTCATATGGAGTTTTTACTTTTCTTTAGAGCTGGATACTAACCTTAATCCAACGTTTACATTTAAGTTGCCTGTTGGCTGTTAAGCAGGAGAAATATGTTTTGCGTCGCCAGTAAGAGTTATTTCTAAACGTTTATATTTTACGTTGCTTAATAACAGTTATTGCCAACGTTTCTTTTTATGTTGTCTGATAAGAACTATTCAACTCTATCACTTTTATTTTCATCATCATTTTCTTCTTCTCCCTCTCCCTTTCCATCTTCATCAATATTCTTATCTTACAACGTTTACCAGAAAACGTAAAAAAATAAAGTGTGCGCAATAACTGTTATCAAACTATGTAAAGAAAAAATATTGGGATATAACTCTTATCGACGAAATAAAAAATATTTCTCTCCTGACCACTGTTACGAAACAACTTGTTGGTAAATTTCAGAAATCGGGTAACGTTTGACATTTGTAATTTCGAGATAACAGTTATTTTTTGTTCCTAGTTACGGATAATTGTAATATGTTAACGAAAATTTTACTCATACTGAGAGCTAAGATGTTTACACATCAAAAACATTTTGAAACTTTTATAATGTAAATTAACCACTGCGTATCAAATTCAAAGCTTAGTGGAACTCCCGTGAATTTTCACCGCATGAGGCAAATTTTGTAATTAGTTCATTGATACGATTAATAAATATGTGTACGTAACCGGAAGTGACTATCAGCATTCCTACGCCTACGCTGGACTAATACGTATGTACATATGTTCACTTTTGCACAGCACTCACTCCCGCAAACAGTTTTGACAAATTCAGTTAAACCAACAAATTAAGCAATTTCCCTACATTGCCACAGATTAAACACCAGCCATTGGCAGCGCGGCGCAATAATTCACGCTTCCAGGATGATGGCGCGACATTTGGCGCCAATTCGCCATCACCGCCAGCAGTCAATCCATTAGCCCGTCCGGACCAATGGCGGCTGCCACAAGCTGCTAAGAGCTGAATAGCTTATGGGCGCAATAGGCAGCGGGAAGTTACAGTCGCTGACTCGTGAATAATGCGATGTCCAGGAGAATTTGCTGGCATTGCGGGCAGTCAAGCAGCTAAAAAACGCAGACTTGTATACTAATCATACAAGCATTTACACATATGTATTTGGGCGTATTAACCACTGCGACGCCACTCCCTACGTTCCTTATACACGCTTAAATGCTTTTAGCAGAAAAACAGCGCTAATTTCACTCATCCTCTTAATTATTTTGTAGTTAATTTTAATAAATTATAATTAAGTATCACGACACGATATCTACAGTTTCACACATTTACTACGGGTAAGTGGATGTCTACTGTAACAGATCGGGCAAGAAGACATGTGAATACATACAATACATATATATGTAGGTATGTACGAGGTCAACTGTTTTGACGCTAACTAATTAGTTTGTTTCTTTACCAAATGAATGGCCTGGTTATAACAGAGCAAACTCATTAGGGATGTTGATTTTTTCGCTTTTTACGATCCGGGATTTTCAGGATGTCGTTATCACAATCCTGGGATCTCGGGATTCAGATATTCATTACTTTGCAACAACTTAAATCGAAAAAATGGGTTTGAAACCTACTTTTGTTTAAGTGGCGTTTGTATTTTTTCTCTCTGACGTCAGGATTTATTTTAAAGGACTTCGTAATTTCAAAGATATGATTAATTCCAAAAATTATTAAAAAAAATGCAATGCAATGTAGAATAAAAATATGGGTACCAAATGAAAGAGGAAGTTTCTATAGAATTTAAAAAAATTAAAATTTTTTGGATTCACAAGGACGAATTGGTTATTTTTTAAGCTGATAAAGTTAGAAGTACGAAATTCGAAGATGATATCGAGTTTATATAAGTCCTTAACATATAATAAAAAAAAAAAATAAAATATTGCGAAATTTAAAGGATACAATTTTAAAAGGACATTTTCAATACTTACCAGTCCTTATGCACCAAATCAGTGGCTGTTTAAATTCTACAGGATTTTCTCTTTAATTTGGACACATACTTCTTCTCTAAGCACATTTCACTGAATTTTCTAAATCATTTTTGAATTACTGACGTCGAGGTGAAAAACAAAAAACGCAATTTTACCATATTTGGCCCATGGTTTCACGAATATATTGATTTTTGGTATAAAGATAAGATGTCTTGAGCCCATGAGCTAATGTCCGAAAGTTATGGCTAAAGCTTTGGTTTCCACAACTCCAATTTAGGACTTATACTGAAGAAGTTATTTAATTAGTAGAACAGCAGAGCTTTTTACATGGAAAAGCTAAGCTTATGGTTTATATGGGTTTATTTAAGGGTTTATTTTATATAGGTACCGACGAATGTGAGCGCCAATCAAACTCCGTCTTTTAAATTAAACCGACCTAAAGAATTTAAGGCATTACCCTCTGAAGACTCATCAGACTGTTTGATTGCTAACTATTAATAGTTTGTCGAGGAAAAGAGAATACAATACATCCATCTAACCCAAACTTCTACCATATCACCATGGCTCCCCAAGGCTTATATCTCGCTATCAGACGCATCAGGATTCCCTACTCTCTATTTTCCTCTGTATGAGAAGAAGTTTATCCATCAGCCTGTCTGGCATTCTCAGGAAACATTAAGTTATCTTGCAGGTGTAAGTATGAAAAAAGCGTTCCTCGTAAGCCATAATTATGCGATTCCACACTAAATCGCAGTTCGCCAATTCATCAGACAGTTCATTGTCTTGAACCCGATATAGTCGCGGTATCCACATGATTTGCGGTTAATATTCCAAAACTATTCTGAAAACGATAAATGCGTTTTTGAAGGCCTATAAAACAGCTTAGTATTCACTTCAAAACCTTTGGCCAATTATACTTTAAGTATTGGAATCTCCAAGCACTCCCAGCTCCATTTTCAGCCTTGAAGTCGTCGCCTTAAAAAGTTTTCATTAAGTTTCCCATTAGAGTATATGGATCTTTTAGTTCTTCACTTGTAGAGGAGAGTTTTAGTATCAGTTTGAGATTTGGGGTTCAAAACAAACGATACTTCTCCGATAAACTACTAGACAACTATCTTCGCCCGGAACTCCGATCGTTGCAACAAACACCAAGGGAATGCAGTCTACGCATGGTCCTTTTTAAGCGGCGCTTCTGATGTTGTACTCAAAATGCATACACACATTCCTCTACAGCACGTTTAATGCAGAAACCGTGGTTTCGAACGTACAGGTCAGTCTGACTAAAGCTGTGGTACCTAAAGTACCATAGATATCAACTCTTATTAAAGATTCGCGGCACTGCCCAAAAACTTTCATAGGTCTGCTTACCTCCAACTCGCCATAAGTTCTAAATGTCGGCTTCTAATCTAAAATTGTTAGATATTTTCCTCCCGTATAAAGACTATGGTTTATGCCTCCAAGAACCGGAATTTTCATCAATCTTATCTAAGATTCTCTGTGACTTTAACAAGACCTAAATGAGGAATTTTCATGACGCTAGTACACTAAATTCATTTGCGTAAGCGATTAGAAGCCTCAGGGGAAACCGAGTTCGATCTTAGGTTCACGCAGCTAGCAAATATAGCAAACGAGTATTTTCTAACAACGATGGCCCTCGGCAGCGCACGAAAAATCTCCGAACGAATTGCTGATATGCAAAAAAAATATATTACTCAAACAAATATATTCTGCCATTCTGAGGTGGCATACAAGTAGCTGTATCTGTGTTCATAAAACTGTGGCATTACATTTATTTTTTAATTCCCAATGTCTTCCGCTATTTTTTTTTTTTTTTTAACTGGAGATTGCATACTCATGTATGTACATACTTCAATCGTAACAAAATACACCAGTCCCGAATTTTATTATTGAAAATAGAAAAAAGGTTTCTTTGTAAGTAATAGGACTTTAAAAACTTTTTAATTATTTTTAATTACAATCACGTTCAACCCCAAATCAACGCGCAGCACCACCACCACCACCCCGCTTGTGACATATCGAACGATTTAACATAATCTTCTTCTCATTAACATTCTTACATTTAAAATATGCACTCAAACCCAATAAATGGAAACTTAAAATTGATTGTCTGCGATTTTCTACGAATTTTTATGGCAAAACAAAAAGTCCTTTCTCAAGTAATGTCCTTCCCACCCCCCCTGGCTATACTTCATATCGTATACACATACATATCTACATAAATACAAAGTTGCAGGGTTGTTTTTTAATTAAAATTTTATTTCTGGTGAAATGGCGCATGAGAATGATCGAACGTTTGAGCTATGCGCAACAATCGGGCAGAAATAAAGACAAAGTAAGGAAAATACTTTTTTTGTTTTTGTAAAATGGGGGGAATGAAACAAATGAAACAATGAGATACTGTAAAATGCGAGGAAAAAGGCGCAGGAATGATTTGGACAACATAGAAAGACCCAACAACTTATAGACAGGAAGACAGGATGTTAGACAGACCAAAGCGGCTGTGCAAATACAAAGGCGTTTGCGACGTCAAAAAGGGTGACAAGCCTGTTGTCGCATTTAGCATGCAAGCAGATGAGAGGTTGCAACTGTCAGCAAGAACAAAGCAAATGTCGCGCTCACAGGCATAATCAATGTCATACAACCCCACCAGCTAACAAATGATGAACGACGTAGTGGGTGATGGATAGACAGAGAGTATACATTTTTGAATCTAAATTAAATGGGTAAGTAAGAATACAACAGGATTATTGAGTGCATGAATGATTTCAAGAACGGCTTAAGTGGACTGCGTACTAGGACTAGGACTATCCGTGCATTCGGTTATCTGTTCGGATATTTGTGTGTATGGATAAAATCCGGATAGCCGGTTAATATCCATTCATTTTTACTATACGAATTAAGGACGAAATGCTCCAAAAATATGTAGAGCTGCCATCAATTTTCGGGATTATGGCGTATCGTCGCGATAACTCGTGAAACACTGGGTGGTACGGGGAGAGTAATCGCTTAAGCTTCTTTTCGATGCTCCTTTCCCAACAAATCCGGAACTGTGAGAAACTACCGGCATTAGACCAATGAACTGCTCTGTTTCTACTGAATTAGCTAAGAACCAAGTGAAAATGATCTTCCTCATTGAAATCAATATAGCCTGCCTGATAACTGCAGTGTCTTTCAGGCGGAGATATTTGCCACAGAGATGGTGACCTGTCTCATGCGGGACAGCGGGATAGTAAGTACCTGTCAGGGTCACTATATTCGTTGACAGACAGGCGGAATTGAAAACAGTAGTTCCAGTGTGGTAAAGTCGAAATCGGTTCGCAAATGTCTTGCAAAGCTGGCCTCACTGAGTCACGTCAAAATCTCTCGCTGCTGGGTTCCGGGACATAGCAATGCAGAAGGGAACGAAATAGTCGATGAGATGGCTAGACAGAGTTCTGAAATGCAAGTTAGCGAAGCGGATAACTTTCTACTGCCACAGATTTCTTTTCGGCTTAGGAGGATTGGAGAATACACCACAGCAGTAACCAATAACCTTTGGATCAACCGGGATGACTATCAAGTTCCTTGTGGCCGAGACTCCATAAGAGTCGTACTGAGAAACTATTGACACTAAACAAATCTGCAGTTAGGGCTCTTAAGGGCACTGTGCTGTAGCACCAATACTCCATCGATGGCGTATACCAACAACCTCCATCTGCAGCAGTTGTCGTGATGAGGATGAAGAGGAATCGATTCACCACTTCTTATGTCAATGCCCAGCTCTCCAGACAAGGCCTCTCCAGCATTTGGGAACACGCTTTTTCAATAGCTTGTTGGAGATAGCGGAAGTGAACATATCGAACATCCACGGCTTCATCCGGGATAGTAATTGGTTTGCAAGACTTTATACTGACACTATGGATTAACCTCGGTTTGAAGGCCTTCTCCTGGCACTCACAGAGAGCATTACAATAGGCAAATCTGCCTCCGAGTGGAAGTACGAGTCATTCGTACGTGCCTTCCTAACCTAACCTAACCAATTGTCGGAGAGGTGATGGCTTGATCAAAACCCTGACACGTTAAGCTGCGAAGCTGTTCGAAAGAGGGCGAAGTAGAATCATCCAAGCGCTTCCTTCTCAACAGACCCGCTTCGCAGGACCATGCAGATACGGTTTACTTAGGTCTCTTTGAGGGTTAGATTTTAGTGCTAAATATGGGATATACTTTCAACAGCACGTTCTTTTAATAACAGTTACAAACGTCTGCAAAGTACAAAACTTCGATTTCGCTTTGGAATGCTTTAAGCTCGAAATGAAAACACCAAACGCTTAAAGCAATACAAAGTAATCTAATCACTAAGCTATGCAGTAGATTCGTATACATATGCACATATAGTTGTGTACATAAATACTTCTTAAAATATCGCATCTTATTGGCAAAAAGATAAATAAAAAAGTGTAATACCCAACCATTAAATCACAACCGATAATCCCAAGTCAAACCAACCAATAAAGTAACCAAGCGGCCGATCCAATAAACCGTTGTCAAACCGGCTACGCCAAGGGTTGTGCCGCTGGCCAGCTGATAAATGTGAAATGCAGGAAGCAAGCTCCGAATGGATGCTCGTTGAGCTAGAGGAAATACATGCACGCGTCGTGTTCGGAGGCATTCTTGCACGTGCAACGCTCGACTTGATTGCGGCAAAGGAATAAAAGACCTGCCAATGCCTAAGGCTACCACCGGCTAACCTGGCTGTTTAGTCAACCACCAGTTTATGCTAAAAAGGCGTACGCTGGTGCATTTTACCCCCCGGGGAGGGTGGAAAATGACACTTTATTCCTCATTTAGCGCATCGACGACGTAATGATTCGATTATTTACGCTTCCCATTGTACTTTGGGTATTTTGAGAGCTACACAATGAAGGATTGCTATTGATTTGGTTGACTTTATATTTTTTTTGTATTCAAAGCGTTTATGCGCGGTTGAGTGATTTTATAACAGGGAAAGAGGGAGGGTTGATAAATCGAAAAAAGTATCGTAGGGCTATTCAATACACTTAGGAATAAAAATATAGGGCGCATAAATAATGATAATGTGGAAAAATGATGTATGATGGACACAATTGTTTTTTGTAAAGAAATTGAAATGGAATTATGGGAGTATTGAAAAGTTTATGTTATTAAGAAAACATGCGAATAAGGAATTTTATTATGAATTAAATATCTCAGCAACTTTATACGACTGAAGTGATATTGAGACAAATTTTAACGGAAATTAAAAACATTTTTCTTAAAAACTGTTCGCCATTTCAGGGGAATTTTCCGGGCCCGGCATAATTCTAGCTCCCGATATAGTAAAACCTCCAAACTATTTTGTATTATCAGGTGAAATTTTTGTTCATGTTATGGTTTGCAATCTTTTGCCTGAATGCTTTTAGAACAAGTGGAAAAGGGGGAAAAATGTATATCAGAGCGAAATATGCAGTTTTACGAGGTATACTTTTCATATTTCAACCCATCAGCTCTCTCAAATGGGGGTCTTGTTACCTCTTTTTTTGGATAGCTTGAATAACATGCCGTTTGGGAGTTGCTAGAGGGTTAAAATTTTGTAGAAAATTATACGCCGTAAAATTTCATTATGGGTATTCTCAGACAAAGTCTTAATGCAAAGAATTTTAAAGTCCACAGAAACTAAAAACACAAATATGTCCCCTTGATTCTAATTATAGCGAAGAATGCGAAACTGATGGTCTAAGCCAAAGTTATATTTATGAACAAAATATAAAGTAATACAAACTTTGTTGCATATTTCCAGGCGACATATTTGCATAAAAAAGATAATAACTGTCCATCCAAAAACAATGTACATACATATGTGGTAACTGTAAAGGAAATGGTAACGGAAATGCCAATGGTAGTTGACTAACTCAGTGAGAGGGGAAACCAGTATCTTGGCATTCATTAATAAAAAGATATTTATTGGACCAAAAAGTAGTGCGTAAGCACTATGGCCATTGGTAATCAACTACATATTACCACCTCTGCACGATTGTAAGCCATGCAGAGTCCGTAATAATCTCCGGAAGCATTTACTGGAGGATGCCGAGTATACTTTGAAGTGCCATCAAATTATAACTTAAGAAAGTTTTATTACATGACAGTTGAGAAGTGCATGTGAAAGAAAATTTTGAACATGCAGCAGTACATAGCATGCATTTGAGCGCTTGTTGGTAGTAGTCGCGCCTAAGGAGTGGTGGTAGTGGTAATGCAAATTTTTATGGTAAGTATAATGGTAATGTTGAAGGAAATGGAAATGGTAATAAAGGTGGTAGTGGTGACGGTAGTGGAAATGTTAATGGTAATTGCAATCATTAATCTGTTCACCAATTTTAGTAAAAAATAGCTTGTTTCCTTCTGTTAGTTTTCATATTACTTAAATTCAAATAAAGGAATTTTTTTTTCACTTAAAGTGCTTTCGCGAAACTGGCTATAAGTAGAAATGAAATCAATAATTTACAGCATTAACTCTTAAAAATTAGCAACTTTCAAAGCTTTATTTCAATCTTATACACTTTAAAACTAACATGCGTATGAGTGTATTTTTCAATCTCAATAGAAAACAATCCCATCTAGATACTTATGTCTGTATTTATGTATCACTCCAGTTATCTCACTTACAACAGCGGTATGTCATCTTTATCATTTTCCTCACACAGTGATTGTTCGTCTGCCGACCCTCTACACCCCGGTTTGTTCCGCCTGAGGCTGGGTAATGAAAGCTTCAAACGATTTCCCACCGTGCTTGCACTAGCGGTGCTGCTACCATTCTGCGTTGCACTTTCGGGATGGAAGTTTGCAATTATCGAGTTGCTGTCCTCAGCACCGCCATCATTCTGATTCTTTTTCAATAATTTTCTCACCCAAATGACTTTGAGTGGTTCTCTATGTCGATAGATGGCGCCCGTCACGATGGCGATAAGCAGTAGCGCAAATATAAAAAAGAGCGCTATGGATTGACGTGGATTGGTTTCTGGCTTCGGTTGCCATTGCCAGGTGTGCTTTGTGGTATTGGTTCGCGTTCGAATTGCTGAAAGAGTTGTAAATTGATAATACATTTTTTTTTTGTGGTTTAACAATCTTGACAGTTCTGAGTCCGCGATCGCTCTAGAAAACTATAATTTGGAACTATTCGACTGCATTCATATCAGGCACGATCTGCAATTCACTTACGAGTGAATTTCAACCAAATACAATTTGAGTTTGAAACTGATTAAACTAGACAGTCAAGCCTATAGTTTTATGGCACCCTAGTCTTGTGGAACTTACATGAAAAGGCTACACAAGCTAAGCAACTGGAGCACGTGGCGCACAGCGACCATCTCACAGTGACATTCAACCAAATGCTGAACGTAGCGCCTGACGAGGTGACAGGCAAAATTCCCACAGCGCAAATAGCTTTTATATCCAGGGAAGCCGATTAGTTGACCGACTTAAGGACTCGACACTCTGGAGTTCTGTAAGACTTCGATTTCATCCCTGATCATGCGGATTACCGCGCCAACGCAATGGCTCCAACGAGCTTCTTTTCTGCACAATTTCGGGGAATTTTGTAGCTGATGAAGTGGCTAGGTGAGGTACTCTTGAAACAATATCGCCCGATAAGGAACTCCTGGGAGTGCCATTGATCACTTGTGGTTCACTATTGGATTGCTGCGAAATCGCTAGGTTTTTCTGGCCACGGGTGGACAGGGAACGGCCAAGGTTATTCCACACACTTACAAAGCCATAACTGACACTTTTGGTGGGGGTTTTAACGGGTTACTGTCCAATCGTTATTCACGCAGTACGGCTGAACAAACTGCCTGATCCCATGTGACGCAGTGCCCTGTAATACGACGAATTGGAATCACTTCAAAACTACCTCCTTAGATGCCCAGCAGTTGCAAGGCTAAGATTGAAGTACTAGGCTCTCACATTCTTAAAAGCTTCGGGCAGCTCTGGGGCATTGAGATTATCCGAATTCGTAATTGCATAATCGACTCGAGGCTTTTCTTCGCATAAGTTAGACAATCTCTTAATTGTCTAAGTGAGACCCTGACACTTGGGGCTGCCACCTAGCCTATTACCTGACATATACGGTAACAACCATAACCGCAATTAAGACCACTGAAACACTAAATATGCCCAGGAGAACTTCCCGATCTAAAGCCTTCGAGTAGCTTTTTAAATAGAGCAAAGATGCTTAAAGGACACAAGGTGAAAAATGAGTTTAATAGCCCATTTCCATCAGGGTTTGCTTGTACTTAATATGACGAATGACCCCCTTCGAGTTGTAAGCTCATTTTTCCAAAAGAAAAACCTGCAGTGAAGGCTTGCCCGAATTGAAGTATTAGTGTGCTTGGTACGATAAACGAGTTGAGATCGAAGCTAATCTTCTACGTATGTTATTATATGAAATATAATTAAAAAATTAACATGGCTTAGCTACTCACTTTTATTACGCGGCAGTTCCATCGTAACGCCTTCAGATACCTTGCGGTTAGTCGTAGCGCCAGTAGTTGTTTCCAGCATAGGCTGTGTGTAAATTATTGTTTTTGTTGTGGGCTTACGAGTGGTTGAGATAGTTGATAGTTTTGTGGTTGCGGTTGTTGTTGTTGTTCTTATTATTTTAGTTGTTGTAGGCGTTGTAGGTTTTCTAGTTGTCGTTGTTGTTGGCGTTGTACGTTTTGTGGTTGTTTTTTTTGTTGTTGTGCGCGTAGACGTAGGCGGTGTAGGCTTACGAGTAGTTGTTGTGGTTCTGGTTGTGCTTGTTGTTGTTGGCTTACGGGTGGTTGTTGTAGTTGTCGTAGAGGTTGAGCTCGTACTAGCGGTTGTGGGCCTGCGAGTTGTTGTCGTAGTGGTAGTTGTTGTACTAGTAGTAGGTGTTGCCTTTTGGGTTGTTTTTGCTGTGGTTGTAGTCGTTGTTGTTATTGGAGTGGTAAGGATGGTTTTCTGCGTTGTTGAGGGTGTTGTAGTCGTAGTTGATGGCGTGGTATTTTCCGTTGTCGTTGTGGTATTTGCTGTTGTCGTTGTGGTTTTGGATGTTGTGGAAATCTGATCGTCATCTGCCGCATCTGTGGAGATTCAAGAATGAGTACTGAATTTCGAGTTATCCTTCTTATTTCTTTGTAAGTAGCTTACCTAAGCAGACTTTGATGTAATCGGGACAGCAGTCATCATCAGCAATACAGCTGTCATGGCAACTGCATAGACCAATTAGTCGACTTGCGTTGCGCATTATGCCAAAGTTTGTTTCCTGGCCACAACGTGAATCGCACGACAAAGTGTCGTAGAGCGACGCCTCTGCAGGGAAAATACACAGTTATTTCATTGCCTGTTGTAAAGTTATTCATAGATACTCGTAAAAATAGAAAGGCAGCTCACCAGTAGTTGTAGGCTCATACTCAGCGGAGTCATCCGGCCCGTCATCGTGATTATCCAAGGATTTACACTCGGTTCCGGTCATTATTTTAACATCGTCTATAGCAATGTCACTGAGGTGATTTTTAGCGCCATCTGCCACGAAGACTATTTGAAAATCGTCCTCCATTTCATCGATATTAAAATGCGCCTCAATCCAGTTATTTTCCTGAGTTCCAGACTTTGTAAATTTCACATAGCTGCATATATGTATAAGATTTTAAAACATTAACCAATCGCTCCGCCACAGTCACTCTAACAAAGCAACATACTTATCCTTATTCTCTATAACCTCCGACAACATCTTCGTCACCGGCTTCACGTAGACATTCAAATTACCCACACCAGCGCCATACATGAGGTAGTAAAATTGGAAACAACATGCCGTCATAAGGCTTATATCTCGCCCATAAATGGGCGATGTGAGCGCTGCAGGCGCTGTAGTGGCGCCAAAGCTTTCCATCAGCATGTAATGGCCGCCACTTGCTGTCATTGTGGTGTGATCGTGTTTCGGTCCGGTATGAAAAGATGTGAACACATTGACGGCCATGGCGCGACGCCATTTGAAACTCTCTGACACATCCACCACCCAACCACAGATGTCGCTGGATTCGAAATCGCATTCATGACTGACGGTGTTGGAGTGCTCTGTAAGAATAGAAGAAGTAAAAATATTATTACGCCCGAATTAGTTGAATGTAGTGGCAGAAAACGTTGCAGTCGCAGAGGCAAAGATGACTAATCGATCATTTAATCCACAATTGAATAATTATATGGTGTTACATAATAATAAAAAAAAATGCACGACCTTTTTAAGTGACTAGTACAGGTCGTAGGGCTGGCCGAGTAATTCGGGAAACAGTTTTCACAATTTTTCTTATATCCTCAAATTCTTAAACTACCCTTAAAAGTTATTTTCGCTTGAATTTCGGCACTAAAAAATTTTTAGCTCGGTTATTTTTCAACCAATTTTAAGTTTTTATAAATATGACTTACAAAAGAAGAATATTTTTACTTTTTTAGGAAACAATAACTTTTTTGAGCCAATTTTAAATATATTTCTGCAACATTTTTTGCCAAAATTTCAAAATAAAGCAGTCTACTTTAGGCATGACTTCGAAAAGAATATTTAATTTCGAGTAAAACTAAGTACCACTCATTAACACCAATCAAAAGATTATTAACTTACGACGTTTTTTATAAAGACACAAATTAAATTTTTTTTGATTTCCTCTAGACTATTGAAATCTAGAAGTGAATCCAATCCGACTGATTCAAATTTTCTGTGAAATCTTAAAGAAGTAATTTTGGAAAAATTTTTAAAATATTCAAAACTTCCAAAATTTTATTGATTTTTATAAATGGTACTTAGTTTTAGTCGGAATAAAACATTCTTTTTAATTATTTATGACTGAAAGAAATTATTTGCTTTTAAAATTCTGGAAAAAAATGTTGTCGCAGTGGAAAAATAATGAAAATTGGTGTAAACTTCAGATCTATTCCAAAAATTGTCCACACATTTACAATATGCTCACAAAACTTATTACTTTTTTAAATAATACAAATATTCTTCTTTCCAAAGCCATATAAAAACAAAAATTTTAAGCGGAAATTCGTTAATTACTCGACCAGCCCTACGACCTCTACTATGTAGGTCACTTAAAAAGTGTTACTTTTTTATAAACATATAGTTTATTCCTTAACCAAAACCGTATAAATCCAAGTTTCAATCGTTGTACACTTTAAAAAAAGCAACAAATTTTCGTAAAAATTTCGGGATTTTTTAAATTTTTTATTTTTTTATATTCGGAGTATGCAGTTTCGTAGCCCATTTAATATTAGTATAACAAAAAGCAATTTTGAGGTTTATGGAACTAACCGTTGATTACTGACAACTTTTTTGTGGACAATGTCAGTCATTTTCTTCCATACGAAGCATTTATGTTCAACGATTGTTTTACATGTAAAAAAGAGTAACACCCTTAACAGATGCAGAGAGTTTAATTTTTGACTTATGTATGTATTTTTTTCAGACTTTGGTAAACCTAGTCCTGGAGCGATACTCAGTTGAACAACGCGCAAAAGTGGTTCAAGCCCAAATGTTCCTAGATAAGGATTACACCATTGTGCGTAGTAAGAGGTTCTTTTGGGATGCTGCCATAGAAGCGCTTACTTGAAACCACCAGAAACCATCCCATTTCTTTCAAAGAGGAGGTTTATCATACATATCTACATCACCCTTGGAACAATGTGGCATTCATTGAGGTTCAACTTACACCTTCGTTAGCTCCGTGAGGTAAGGTCAAATATTCCAGTAATATGGAGAAATTAAGTTAACAGCTCCCGCTTGCCTCAGTGGCCAGAGATGATATGCAGCCAAGAATAGTATTTGAGAAGGAATTCAGGACTGAAAAGTGCAGAAAAGCAGCATCGAGTACCTAAGACCTGAAAAGGCCAGCCCAGTTAAGTACACTGCATTGGTACACCGACGGCACGAAAAAACCAGGGGCATCGCTGCAGGCATAAACGGTTTCGCATTGGCTTTGGTATAATTGCAGGCCCTATTGATTGCCCGCACCTCCTCATGAAAATTTGTGTTAATATTCCCTCGCGTATTCTTCGTTGTAATAAATTGTTTCTTTTTTTTTTGTAGGTGTTGCTATAACTATTAACGGGATGAATGCTCCTTTAAGGAGGACTCTATACCAATTCAATCCGTATTCTTCTACTTTAGATTTGGTTTTTTCTTTGTCTAAGCTTACTTTTAAGAATTTACTCATGAGGCACTTGTCATAAGGGTTTTCCTTATTCTGTGTTATGTGATAAACAGAATTACCGAGGATAGCGGATAACCGGTTAACGCGAAGCCGCTGTCAAAATTAGAACACATTGAATAGCATGAAACGGCACAGAATTGCGGCGAGATGGATTTCATGCCATCGCTTATTTTTACGCAACTTCGTTTACCCGATCGAATTTTTCGACTGCGATGGATCAGCTTTTCGCCACCCGTTATCAGCTGCATTTCTGTTTACCAGATTACTTATTTTACTTACTCCGACAAAAGCCCAGCGGACGATCCCAATCCGTGCCGTTGCAATAAGCATAGCGATTACCAGCCAAATCAAAGCCCTCTGAGCAATAAAGACCGATATGATACTGATCAATATATTGAATTCTGCCATGCTCAGGATTCTCCGAGGGAATGGTGCAACCGGGCTCTGAAAGAAAAAAATATCGAATTATCTGAACTGCTTAACTATAAATTTAAACGTTTGAGAATATTCCAGAAATTTAAGTGGGCTTTCACAAAATGAATACTTGTGTGCTTTAGTGAACTGCTATTGGAAATCCAAAGCACGCGTTATGTACTTTAGCGCTCTTGTCTTTTAACTCAGCTATAACCATTATTAGATCAAGTCTAGAAATCTGAATGTGTCTGCTTAGTACACAGTTCTCACTTTAGCGCTCGCTTTGCACTCACTCGCACATATCGGCCGATTGCCATTCCATTTGCCCCGATTGCACTGCGTCCGCCTATCGCCGATCAACTTGAAGCCATAATTGCAATAATGTTGCAACAACATATTACGCCGTTTTGAAGCTGAGAAACCATTTTTCAGCGGTTCAGGATCTTCACATGGCACTCGTGATCGCATCGTATATAAACCATCTGCCTTGTGCATCCAATGGAAGAGAAGGCACAATAGAATGAGCAGATGAAAATTCTGCAGGTATCTGCTGAGTAACGGTGTAGACATCGCGCTGATTTACTTTTTTGCTGTTTTTTTTTTAATTTAAAGTTTCGAAAAATTTTAAATATTTTGGATTGAGTAGAAGTAATTAAATTTAGCTGTTTCCTCTCAGCATTCGCAATGACCACTGATAGGCGGTAGTAGTTCCAGATTTATGCTGACGTTTAGGCGAGAGATTTAATGTACTTATGTATAGATGTATGTACACACATACGTATGTATTTATATACACTTCGATTCATTCGAGTTGTCCGCTTTTACTGTTTGTAACTGATAAGCATAGCGGCGCTAAGGCGCAAAGGCGTAAACGCTTGTATTTAGTGAGTGGAGCAGAAAGAAATTAAGTCATACAAAGGCAACGGGAATACATAATACAAATACCCGATAAATTGTTTGAAAAAACCAATGATTTTTTATCGTTGCTCTCGCCCGCATACACACCAATATATATACATACATATACTAGGCGACAAATAAAAGTGTACACCTACCTTGCTGTAATATAATATTCACAATTACTTTAATGCAAATTTTTTTGCATTTATTATTTATGAATATATAGTTCATTCTATAATATAAACCATAAGAGTGAGACTTTATATAAAACTGACAAAAATTCAAAAAAATTTCGCCAAAATTTTCAACTTCTTATTCAGAACTTTTAGAAAATTTTCGAGTATGCAGTTTTGTATCCCATTCAGTTTAAGTCTAACAAAGTGGAAGCTTCAACCGGCTAAAAAATCTCCTTGATTTGAGCGAATTTTTTTTTTTAGACTTTTTTTCGTTTTTGTTTTTATGTAACAAGTGCAATTTATATAAAACACTGGCGTAAATTTTTTTCCAATTTCAAAAGCAATTCATGCCCATATGGAAAGTATGCGAAAATCCGTGAACAAACAAAATTTTTTTAGCCGGTTGAAACTTGCATTTCCTGAAACCTAAATTGAATGGGCTACAAAATTGCATACTCGAAAATTTTCTACAAATTCTAAAAAAAAGAATTTTTGTGGACTTTATGCAAAATGTGAAATTTTGATTCAAATGGTTTATATTAAGAATGAAATATATTTTCCTAAATAATTAATGCAAAAAAGATTTCATGAAAATAATTGTAAATATTATATTAGAACAAGGTGCGTGCTTTCATTTTCCGCCTAGTGTATGTAGAAATATATATATTTTAGGGTAGTCCTAAAACACAAAGGAAAATAAACTGTTTAAAATTTCCTTGCTGCCACCCCCAGAATTATAAAAATTAAGGAGACCGGTGTTTTATACTAAGGCCCCTTTTTTCGACCGCATATTAAAACGTATTTTCTTGCTAAACAAATCGACTGCTTTATCGACTGTGAACGACAAATTTGACGGGCAGTCAAAGCACCCGTTAACTTTAACAGGCAATCTAGACAACGCCTGACATTCGAGAGAAAAAAAAAAATACGTATTTCCTTATTTTCGATATTATTCTCTTCATGGGGGTAGCTGCAAAAAGAAATTTGGACCACCAAAATGTATATACATATACATATATTTAAATATGCCCTGTCGGAAGAATCAGATACTTCAGAATACCGAGAATACTAGAAGAACTGATTACGCCCGACTTCAATACTGATTTCAGAAATTTAGGAGTACCGTTAGTTTCTGCAGCATCCAAAGATCTGAACTAAACCAAATTAAAAGGTATGGGACCACCATTGAGGAACAACCTTTCCTCTAAAAAAAGATTTATCAAAAACGGTTAACGTAGTGCAAGGAAATACTCTGATGAATTGATAACCTACCCCTCTTTCTAAGACGGTTAGAAAATTACGAATTTCTTTTACACCTACATATTTTAGAATGGGTAAAATGGTCCGGAAGGCGTGGATCAAAACGCAAGGTTGCTAGGTATCTAGGATTATGTGCGAAGCGTATGAGATAAAACTCAAGAAGTTTCTGTTACCCCTCAAGAGGGAGGTTGCTAGGCTACTGGTGTTCTTACGGGACATTCCTGCTGGCATCTCACGCCTTTAAACTGGATCTGTTCAAATATAATATCTGTAGGAGGTGCAGTGGAGGAGACAGGGGAAGCTACCCTATGTGAGTGTCTTTCCCTAAGCAGACTGTGAATCAGTCTCCTGGAGCAGGCTTCCTGCCTAACTCGGAAGCCACTGACAACTTAGGATATTTTAAGGTTTGCCAGTTTACCATTGCTCCTGACGCTCAGTGTTTTGCTGTATAATAGGGTCGTAGCTTATCTGGCAATGCTATGGACCTTAATGGTCCAATGGCGAAGCAACACAGTGGCTAGTGAACTTACCTAACCTAACCTGACGTGATTCTGTATACCAGAATATACGGCTACAGGGCTTCAAGTTAAACACAGACTAGATTAGAGGCTCACCCTACAGCACCAGAGCACGAACATAAGACCCAATGGGGCAAAATAAGTACCTCTTTGATAAAGTTCGGAAAATTTTAAAACTGTGAGAGTCGCCACTTTTAGACTATTTTGCGAGCTCTAAACCTTAGCGCACTTGGCTGTTTTCTCACCGCAATATATCACTTTAATTATTCGTATTAAATTTCATAAAAATTTTCACAGAGTTGCAATGCAAACCACACGTTCCATGCTAAATGCGCCCAATCCCGGAGGCATAATCACGAATCTCACAACGGCAAAAACACGCTTTGCCGATATTTCACCACTTTCACTAATCATGAGCAAATATTTACCCAGCGCGTCATGGTAGCATAGTATTGAAAACAAAAAAACTGTGCATAGTAAGTATGTATATGCATTAGACCGCACCACCTTACAAGCAAACAAAAAAAAGTTCGGCGTACACCCTTTAGTTTGAAATATTTTTGCCCAACCTAGGGGTCGCCTTTTTACATTTTTCTGGGACACCTTCGTTCGGCGATAAATTTCTAATATTACGATATTAGGGCGGTAGGAACTGAGATCTAGTGGGTGACTACTAGAATGTGGTCTTTTAGGTGAATGAACTTTGGAATAAAAAAATTGTATCCAAGGGAACGAAGAGATGAGAAATAGAAAAAGGGTGACACCTACAAAAATAGTTTAGACCAAGAAGTGTACGGCTAACTTTTTTTCTGGCGCATTCTAATAATACATAACACATATATTAGGACAGAGTAATTTAATTTCGAAAAAAGTGTTAAGCATTTTCGAATTCTACGTTCGATTGTAACCAAAAATGGTGAACAATGTATAGTATAGTAAATTTCGACTAAAAAAGTTACAACATACATATGAGTAGTGCTTTTTATTTTGAAAATTGGGAGGGTCAAACATCATTTTTGGTATAAAGTTTGTTCGCCATTTTTGTTTAGAATTAATCGTAGAAATCGAATTCTCTATACACTTTCTTCGAAAATTTTGCTCTGAACAAATTAATCCGCCCTAATAAATTTACGAGTAGCAAATATGCGGCATGTCGGCAGTTGAATATCCAGCATTCGACGATAACATGCACCGCAACCGATAAACAGCCGACATACATTCAAATACAACTGATTATGGCACTCCATTTGTTGGTGTGTGTGCGTGTGAATTTTTACATTCAAACCCAGCATCTTTACTTCCCAATGTGAAATCACACCCCTCCAAGGCAGCTGCCCAACCAAAGTGTGACGCATCGGCTCACAATCGAATCCAAGTATCGCACGCAGTTGGCGCACAGCAAGCAAGCAAACATCCGCTGCAAAAAAAAAACCCATCGAGTATTAAATTTGACATTTGCATTGGAAACAGTAGCTGACACACAGCTTCCGAAAAATATTCAGCGCGACCAACCAAACAAAGGAATTAACGGGCAAATAAAAATCAAAAGATGAAATGAAGTAAACTCGCGTCGCGCCGAATGCGAAAGGGAAATGAAATGGAAATGGTTGGCAGCAGCAAACAACTTGAGCTGCATACATACATACATATGCACTTACAAGTTCGGCTGCAGTTGGCTTACTTCAATGTCAATTAAATTGCAAGCATCGAATTACTTTAGCCCAACTGCGCCTCCGCACGACGGCCGACCCCCGGCACACAGTCGCCGCGGTTGTGAAGTGGAATCATCGACTAGCTAGCAACGTCGATTTA
>NW_016163119.1:8322-9720 GCF_001687245.7 Rhagoletis zephyria | reverse complement strand
TACCATCCGGTGTGGTATTTCTGGGTGTATTAGGCGTACGACGTTGATGCTGCTGCTGTGCTGGTGGCGGCGTTGGTCTTTGCTGTTGAAGTTGCTGAATTTGTTGTTGTTGTGCGTGATGAGCCGCTGCTGCAACAGCTGGATTACAATGTTGAGGCTGTGGCTGAGACAATGTTGGTTGCGGTTGTTGTTGTTGTTGCTGTGCTTGATGTCCGACCAACTTTTCGGCGTTGAAACTTTGAGTGTACATGGAATTTTGTTGAGATTCATTGGTTGACAGCGAATGCTGTGATGCCGATGCTGACGCAGTTGAAGATTGGGAACTGCTATTGCTAATCATTGAAGCATTAAACGAATCCTGCTGTAATGTGCCTGGTGTGGTTGATAATGGCGGAGGTGTGGATACGCTACTCACACCTCTTTGTAGCTGCTGCTGTTGCGGATTCTGTTGGTTCGCCTGTTGCTGCTGCTTTGTTTTGCTCGCGTTGGATTTTTTCGCAATTTTAGCGGGTGGAGGGCCCGGCATGTCTGGCGTTGGTGTCATTTCTGTCAAAGAAAGGGGTTTAAAGAATTCAGGANGGAAAGACACATATCTTCGCCATTTTTGGAAATTTAAGTTATCCGTTATAATGAACATATTCTCCTTTTCAAGCTTATTAATTGTATTTTGAAATTTCCAAAAACATAAATTTTGAATTACTTCTCTATAAAGTACGCATGCGCCAAACATTTGTTGAATGTACCAATAGTTAGAGCAACGAATTGATGTGAAATTTCATGGCATTGCATGACTTCACTGGTTTCTCGAAGGTCAAACCATGAATTCAACATTGCTATCTTCACGTGCTTTCCCAACCCACTCCATGAAAGAATCAAGACAAATAGACCCAAGTTGTGGAAGGATAAGTTATGTTTATAATTTCAGTGAACATTATTTTTGTTTTTTATTCAGATAGATAGATAGATGAGCAGAGTAAACATTGCGACCAGTAGCTCTATTGTGCCCCGAGCTCATCACAACACTGAATCCAGCACAGAGACTCTATGAGCTTTAGAATGGATCCCAGAGGAAGGGAGTGTAAGTGTTCTTCACTTAGCTATATATTTCCTAAGCACCTCTCCCTTTTTCGTGAAATGGCCTCACACTCCAGGAGAAGGTGCACTGGTGTCTCTTTGGCGGAGTCACAGAAGCGACATAAGTCGACAGATCCCCAGATTAAATAAGTGGCCTCTAAGCCTGCAATGACCCGTCAAAATATCTGTTATTATTCTTAGTCTCTTCTTGGGGAGGTTTATGGGTAGTCTGCATCTCTTTAATTAAAGACCACTACTCTGTGCATATCATCTCTGGGAACAGCACTAGTGGTAACTGGGAGCCTAGCTTGTGCCTATTGCTGG
>NW_016163119.1:0-8222 GCF_001687245.7 Rhagoletis zephyria | reverse complement strand
ACCATCAAAGTTTTATCAATTCTTACAGTTTGTATATAAAAATGCAGTTTGAAAGACAAATATCTTCGCCATTTTTGGAAATTTAAGTTATCCGTTATAATGAACATATTCTCCTTTTCAAGCTTATTAATTGAATTTTGAAATTTCCAAAAACGTAAATTTTGAACTACTTCTCTATAAAGTACGCATGCGCCAAACATTTTGTTGAATGTACCAATAGTTAGGCCAACGAATTGATGTGAAATTCATGGCATTGCATGACTTCACTGGTTTCTCGAAGGTCAAACCATAAATCCAACATTGCTATCTTCACGTTCTTTCTCAACTCACTCCATGAAAGAATCTTCTTGGGGAGGTTTATGAGTAGCCTGCATCTCTTTAATTAAAGACCACTACTCTGTGCATATCATCTCTGGGGAACAGCACTAGTGGTAACTGGGAGCCTAGCTTGTGCCTATTGCTGGATGATAGCAAGTTTAAGAGCGTTCGTTTTGCCACCTGTTCCATTGTAATATGCAGTGGCTAAAGTTCAAGGACTACTTCCAGTGCTGCCGTCGGACATGTGCGCATAGCCCCCTTGATGCAAGCACATGCCAGACGTTGAATCTTGACGAGAGACTGCCTAGCCGTTACCAGAGTAGTCCTGGATACCCAAGCCACTTCTCCATAAGTTACTGTCGGTGTACATCCGTCTTAGGATCCTTGGGATGCACTCCCAGGTCTTCCCCGCCAGACACTTGCACACCATCAGCGCTCTCGTAGCCTTGGAAGTGACCGCCTCAACATGAGTCCTCCACAGAAGTTTTGAAACCAGGATAATACCCAGATACTTAGCTTCTGTGACGACATTGACCGTGAACCCATCCAAGGCTGGGTTTCTCATCCCCTCTAGACTCCTTTTCCTAGTTAAGGGGACAATGGCTGTCTTAGAGGGATTAATAGTATTTATTTTGCTTTGCTATTAAATTACGAGTTTTTAATTCTGTTTTAACAATTTTTTATAGGTAAACTAACCTTCATCCTTGGCGAAACGTCTTACTTTCTTCGGCGATGGTTGATTACCATGAACGGTTTGCTTATGGCGCACCAAATGAGTTTTCCACTTGAAGGTCTACGGAAAAATTCATATCAAACGCTGGTTATGAAATTTCAAAGGTTGCTCTCTTGCATAACTGACCTGATCACAGTAACAACAGCAGTGCGGCCTCTCCTCTGAATGTGATGGCAAGTGTCGCTGAAGTGATTTCACCGAGCCGAAACGTTTACCGCATAAAGTACATTTACACTCCGATGCATCGGTGTGGGCATTGCTGTGGTGATCCTTTAGTGCTGGATATGTAAAATAAGATGAACCGCATATATCACAAACGTAAGTTCGTTTCACTTCCGTGTGCAGCTGTACATGGCGCTCCAAGTTCGCCTTCAAAGTAAAGCGATTCTGACAAATGTGGCACTCGAAAAAGTTGTCTTTTTTGTGGACACGTATTATATGCTGATAGAGGGCATTCTTCGAAGGGAAATCCGCCCCGCAAACCTCACAAATAGCACCGTCTGCCTTGTGGCCGGTTGTATCCAAGTGTTGCTGATGCAGTTTCTTGTGAGGAAACTTCTGTGCACATTCGATGCAAGAATAGGCTAAAGGTAAATATAATAGAAAAAATTATTATATTAGCATGACGTAAAAGTTTGTTGCATAAACTTCAAACTTAAATTATTAATTAAATCCAAAAGAGATGAATGAAGTACACATGTTGGTTAATAAATTCATGAATTATGGAAATTTACACTTATTTTACGCTTAAGGTACTCTACAGTCATGTTTGAGTTAGTTTTTCGAGAATTATCGGGCACTCACACTCACACTCACTTTTGAACTCTTTCTTGCTGTGAGATTCAACATGGGCATGGAATTGTTGACGACGTGAATAAGATTCGCCACATGTGTCACAAACGAAGGGAAACTCCTTGGCATGTATGGTACGATTGTGATGAATAATTTCCTAGAAAATAAAAGATCGTTTTTGATTGCCAAACATGTATGTATGTATATGTATAGCAGGTATTCAGTTACTTACCTCCAGCGATGTACCATTCGGTTGTCCACAATCATGGCAGAAACCCGGATGAATCTTATAGTGGTCCAACAGTGATTTGCGTTTACGATACGACTTGGGGCACTGCAAGCACTGATAGCTAGGCTTCGCCTTCTTTATACCAGCACCGGCAACACCTGCTCCACCTACCCCCAAACTAATAGGTGGTGCTTGCAGCGAAGTACTGCTGCTACTACCGCCATCAATAAGCTGCTGCTTCGATTCTATATCGTCCAAATCATGCTCGTCCATATCATCATCATCGTCGTGTGACAAATCATTCTCATCCAAACCTAATGAAACATTTAATGAGTTCGACGAAATTGAACCTGAAGTGGATGCGGTTGCGGAAACACCAGCCATTACACTGGTTGGTGTTACGCATGCAGAGAGCGCACTATTCATGGCCATAGAGGTACCCGCTGTTACTGCTGGCGGAGTAGTTGCGGCACAACCGGAAGATGTACTGGCGATTTGTTCTTGCTGCTGTTGTAATTGTAGGTGTTGCTGATGTTGCAGTGCGTTCGAATGCTGTGAATGCGTATGTAACATTGGCATAGTGCGTTGTAAATGTTGCTGTTGCTGCAATTGCACGTGTGCCGACAGTGCAGCTTGCTGTGAACCCTGCTCCTGCAGTGTAGGCGNCATGTAACATTGGCATAGTGCGTTGTAAATGTTGCTGTTGCTGCAATTGCAGGTGTGCCGACAGTGCAGCTTGCTGTGAACCCTGCTCCTGCAGTGTAGGCGAGTGCGTTAGTAGCTCTGAATGGAAATTTTGCTGTGACTGCTTTTGTTGTGCCACACCGGTCAAATTGCTACCCTCGAGTATGTTGTCAATACTGTTTATGAATACAGCGGTTGCCGAGTTCTGCTGTTGCATACGCTGCTGCTGCAGTTGCAATTGCTCTTGCTGTTGCTGCTGCAACTGTTGTTGAGCGTTCTCAGCCATGCCACCCAATAATGTTAAGGGATGTGTGTGTAGCTGCTGCTGCTGTTGCGGAGCATCTCGCTTTTGATTATGCAATATTAGCCTCTGTTGCTCTAGTTGTTGTTGTTGCTGGTGAGCAAGAAAGTGTGCCTGATTCGCCCTCGACACATTGTTGTGGAGACTTTCGGATACTGGCTTTATTATCGAAGCATCCCCGCCAGCGTCACCAACACTGCCACTACTATTACTACTGTTATTTATTCCTGCCAAAAGCATCGGGCCATTTTTGCTGCCGTGGGTGTTAATGGTGATACTGCTATTGTTGCCATTATCCAATGTCGGCATCCCGGCTGCACTTGTCATACTTTCACGGGCTACATCGTTAAATGCCGGAAAAGCTAGGGAGCTCGGAAGCTGCTGATCAGTTTGCTCTTGCAAATATTGCTTGGAAAAGTTTTGGTGGTGTTGATGTTGTGATAGGCGACCTCGCGGTTCGTTTTGTAAACTGATGCTTTGCAACTGTTGCTGTTTTTGCTCCTTAGGAGCCAAACTTGGAAGATCACCAACAATATTTGCTAATTGCTGACTGTTGTAGCTAAGGTTACTTAAATTATTGCTTGCTGTAAGGCCATTTATCACAAGGCTATTGTTTCTGCAATGAAATTGAAAATTCAATGAATTGTGGAACAAAAATAAAAATATTAATGTGCCTAGGTCGCGCCATGATTCACTTATTATAATTATTGAATCATGGGCCGCACTACGGAAGTGAAACTTCTCTCGATTCATTTCTTCTTCGATCCATACCGCATAAATTTTGTAATTTACGTTCTGATTTAGCTATGTATGATTATTGGGAATATTTTATTAATTTCAGGTTATATGAATTGGTAATAGATAGGTAAGAGTATTTTTATTTGATGATACATACAAACTCTCGGCACAAAATTACAAAATACTAACCTAATATTTTATTCATATTCCACAAAATATATATGTAATAGCTTTATGGCAACTGTAATGTGAAATACATATAGGTTTGCGAATCTGATTTATGCAAATACCTGTGGTCTTCTTTACTTCTATTATTAGCTGTTATATTCGGCTCTACAGATACATACAATTACCATTGAAATTTTTTTCGGTTTCCCATAACACAATGAGTTGCATTAACAAGCCATAGATGTGCCTGTTCTTATTCTTAGTCTTAACCTCAATTCTAATCTTATCCTTAAACCGGTGCGTTGCAATAAAACACTCTCAATACAAATATAGGCGGCGAGAAAGAAAGAAGAAAGAGAGATGCACTTCCCCTGCATCAGAAGTGTCAATTTTTTCGTGACGAATCACAACCGCCAGTAAAGAAGTTTCATTTCAATAACGGAATTAAAAAATAAATTACCCTTGTTGCTGCTGTTGGTTATGTTGTAAATGGTTGCTGATACCACCCAAACTTGCACTTCCTATGCTCTCACCACCCACTAAAGAAGCTGTGTTCGTATTGTTTGTAGTTGTCGCCATTGTCAACACACTTTCAGGTGTTGTAGCAACCAGTGTTCGCAAATCTATGCCAGCCACGCCATTGCTACTATTGCTATGGCCACTACCGCTGGCACTGCTGCCGCCGCCTAAAGCATCTTCGATATCCGGCTCGATTTCCATGCCATGCATCAGACGTCCAGCGCCTACACCCTCGTCAATGATCTCCTCGAATTTCAAGATATCTTGTGCAGCTACTGCCGATGACATTTGCGACTCAGATTCGGACTCCTGCTCCGAATCGAAGCTGATCGCTGGCAAAAGACGCGGTCTCTGTGCATTCGCCACAGCTGCAGCAGCGGCTGCGGCCAATTTACGCTGATGAAGTTGTTGCCACTCTTCCCGACGTTGCTCGCGCAGAGCTTGTAGCACATGAGGTGGAGGCCTCGTCCCCATCAATTGACCGGAGGCAATAAAATTCTTATAGAATTTCTTTAAAAAGGGCTTATGCTCTTCACATAGTGCGGTTTGTAGACGAAAACGAAAGAGCTTCTTGTAGGCTCGCACACTAAATTCACCCGTACTGTGATGATAGTGTATGGTCCACTCATTGTCCGGGTAGAAAAAGTAGTCATCTTCGGTTTTCACAAGCCGAATACCTCGCACTCCACTGCTAGGCACGAGCTCTTCGCTAAGCAATCTCGTAAAATGATTGTGGTTATTGTTTCTGCTATGAAGACGCGATAAGCTTTTCGCTTGATCACATACCGCTAGTACATCCCAACTGTTATTGCTGTCGTCACTACCAAGACGTGCACTGGCCCCTTCACTGCCGCCGCCGAAAATTGTTTGCGGGTAGGAGGCGCGATATTTTGCGTTCGTCAGGTGTCGCGTATCGATAATGGACGAGGGTATTAGATCCAGCGGATCTCGTTTGTTAACGCACACGCTGTTGTAGTGCAAGGGTCTATTATTGGAAGACGGATTCTCTGCGTCGGCGTCATTCGCTTCAGTATTAACGGCAATTTCAGCATCATCGTCCGCATCTTCGTCGTCCTCATCGAGGCACATGAGCTCCTCTTTGCAAAGGATCTTCTCGAAATTCTGATTCAGATCGGTGGAGCCTTCATCCTCCGTTTTAATCTCTTCCTTTTTGGCAGTGAGCAATAGCTGCAGCTGCAATTGTTTCTTTTGAGCCGATTTTGTAGAACTGGCAAACTCATCGGTGAAATGCGGGAAAACAGATCTCGTCACCCGTTCACAAGACTCAGGGTACTTGCATTTCAGCGTACGCAAAAGATAGTGCAGAGCATCGCATCGGGATGCTGTGTCGAGACTGTCGAGCAGATTTAACGACTGCCCTACCTGTAATTGAAAAAAAGTGATAAATGTTGTTAATTATATTTAATTGTTTGCGGTATGTATGTATGTATGTATGCTAAGTATATGTAACGAGTCGAATATTTATGTACTCGAATAGAAGTTAGCTACAAACGGTGTGCTCCAACTTTAATTTAGATCTTGACTTATGAATAATTAGCCACGACTTTAGCTTGTCAGAGAATTTGTAAGGACGCGCACAGAGTAAAAGTTCTCCACCGCCGCTGGTCTATATCAATCATGCTCAGGGATAGAAGGCATGATTGGCCTACCGTCTACCGCCGAGTGGAGAAAATCAAACAATATTGGTGCCAAACTATATTTACCGGTTACACTGAGTGCGAAACGGTTAAAAGGCGGCGGTTATAAAATTACTGTTACCAGCGCAGAACACAACTGTTAGAAGAAAATATAGCCTGTTTAAAATCTTGAAGGGCTTGTAAGCGGATTAAAAAGGAAAATTATAAATAATCGATAGAACGATGATAATCCCCAATTTCAAGAATAAACTCTGGCAAATGTGTTATGGGTTATAAATGGGTTAAGTATGATATTCTGTATAAAATTTACAAATATCCGTAATGAGGAACCCTTTAAAAATTAAAGGGACAAACGCTAAATAAATCAGGCATTTGTTATGGCCACCTAAAAACATATAAAAAAGGCAAAATTAAATAACGAAATAGGCACTAGGAATTGCAAAATTGCATTTGATTTCCATAAAATCCGTTCCGTGGTTATGAAAATCTTTAGAAATTTTGCTTTTTTCGGTCAGTAACAGTGTGCATTTTCAAAATACTGTTAAGTCAAATGGCGGCCGCTGTGGGGTAGTCGTTAGCAGTGCACGCTACTATTTCGCAGTGCCCAGTCTCCCAAAATAAGTTTTTTCTTATAGCGGTCGCCCCTCGGCAGGAAATGGCAAACCTCAGAGTGTATTTCTGCCATAAAAAAATAGCTTCTCATAAAAATACAATCGCCGTTCGGAGTCGAGGTAAAACTGTACGCCCCCCTCCCCTTTGTGTGACAACATCAAGGCGCACGCCACAAATGGAGGAGAAGCTCGGCCAAACACTAACATATTGTGCCAATCTATTATTATTGTGTATTATTAAAGTCAAACTAATTTTCCAAATTTAATCAATTTAGTATACGAAAAGCAACCAAAATAATAAAAAAAAATGCCCGCATGAGAAACACGCAGGTATTTGATAAGTATGTAAATAACTCTACGCATATACATACATACGTACATACATATGTATACATGTGTTTAATACCAAATACATAGTAAGTAGTAGTTGTAAATACAGCGCCATCGCAAAAATTAAAATGAGTACATATGTATGTATGTATATGCATAAATTCGTACTATGTGTGCATGTACATAGATATTTGTTTGTTTGTAAGCATTGTTGCTGCTTATGTGCCTTTACTAACATCCATCCATAAATACTAAGGCTGAGTAAATGAATGTAAAGCACGATAATCAAGTTCTAGTCGTATTTATTTTGCCTCTTTTAGTGCTGCTCTAGCCAATGTATGTACATGCATGCATTCATACATATTTATGTATATGTATGTGTGTATGTACATATGTATGTATGTATGTTATGGATGTATGATTTGCTTGTTTGCAACTCCTAGCTTGCGTCAAGCTTTTTAGCTAATACGTTTCTACTCTTTTCTGCTTTCCACTTCTGCAACGTCTGCTTTACCAGAAAATTCCACCACCTACCACACTATTCACCCACGTTGTTGGCTCTAGTCCCAACGAGACTCAAGAGGGATATTATGTTTAAAAAATGCATAGAACGAACTGTATTTGCAACAGATATGTAGATACATATGTAAATGTTAAGTAAGAGTATACAAGTTTAATTATTACCTCATAATGTTTAGTATAGCTATAGATATAGACATAGATAGATACGTATGTATATATAGATTCTATACTATAATAAAACTGTAATTTGTTTGTCTGATTGAACTCACTAATCTCCGGAACTGCTGAATGGATTNGTGGCACCTCCCATAGGCGTGAAATTTTTAATCAGCAATAACTTCGGAACCGTAAATCAAATGAATTTAAAATGTAGTGTGAAGACGTAGATGTGGTGGTAGATGTTTAAAAGAAAGTATCCATATATATAAATAAGTTTGTAAAAGGGGACGTGAAACATATTTAAGGCGTGAAATTTCTTCGAAATTAAGCGTGAAGACATAACTAAAATAGGTGCATATAGCGAGGTTAACATAAGTGAGTTTGTATACGTGGCCGCGGCACATTCCATAGCCGTGAAATCTCACATTTGCTATATCTTCGGACCCCTAACTCACATGAC
>NW_016163118.1:38165-38357 GCF_001687245.7 Rhagoletis zephyria | reverse complement strand
ATGTCTATTGGTTTCTATTCGAGTGTATTGAGAATCGGTCAGCCTGAAAGGCCTTGTAGGAAAGAACAATAGGTAGTAAGAAAAAATGCTCCCAAATTCTCTCTCATGTAGAGAAACTTGCAATTTTCTGTACGAACGCAAATTTGTAAGTTTTTCTGCCAGCTAGTGTCCACGGTTGCATTTCAAACAAAA
>NW_016163118.1:36943-38099 GCF_001687245.7 Rhagoletis zephyria | reverse complement strand
TTTGTCGGGTTTACTATATCGACTCTGGTTGAGATTGCATTCCGATTAAGAATACAGTTTTTTTTCTGCCGAGTACCTTTCACATCACTGGATTAACTAAATTAATTAAGTAAACAAGCATTAACTTTTTAAATTTAGCGGACTTGTTTATTCAAATTATCGTCGACAAAAAATCCAACCATGCGCCACAATCATATGTTTTTCCTAATTGCAAATTCTTGCTGGCAAAATTTTTTCCGGCTCGAATTTGTAACTTCTCTCCAAGAAATAGTCTTTTTACTCGTGATTTATTTAAATAAAACATGTGAAATTTANTTTATTTGCCAATTTAGCCGGTTCGTCCAAAAAGTTCTGGCAACACTGCGTAAGAATCTACGGGACGCCTCCTCCCCCATATAAGAAAAAGTGAGAAAATTCTAGACCCGCCCTCCGCCACAAAGGTCTTACGTAATATATGGACAGCCCCTGAGAAAGAGAATAGACAAACAGCGGACAAATAGGATTTCATACTTGTACGTATATACCATGATACAAAAAAAGGAGGTAGTTTCACTTTTAATTTTTTTGACATAAACTGTGCTTACTGACGTTTCTACTTTTCGTAAATAGCACTGCCACCTAATCAAATAATTATTTGGAAACTTTAATATTTTTTTTTTAAAGGAATTTTTATTTTATTAAAAAGTAAGTTGTAACACACGAGGTAAATGTACTTACATGATTATTCGTATTAAAACAGCTGCGTATTGAGATAAATTGCTATAAATGTAATATTACGTTCTCATTGAGCCATTAACTCGAGTTTAACGTTTTGAGTTTATGAAGAACTGTCAAGCGTTCACATTGGGGTGTTTAAGAAACTCAGAGTTTAATTTGACATTTTTTTGTTTACTTTTTCTTATTCTCATTTAGTCTGTTCCCGTACTACAGGAGTTAACACACGCACACATAAGTCTATAATACCAACGGTTTAGCTATAAAAAAAAAAACAAGAAATAAGGATCGATAGAACTTTTTACGCTAATTCAACCATACAAAAAGTATTTGGTGCAAATAAAAACCAAAGCCAATAAAAGAGGTTAAAGTTCAACTTAACTATTTCTTATGTGTTTAATATCTCGGAAACTAGTTAACCGATTAAAAAATTATTGATGCT
>NW_016163118.1:0-31012 GCF_001687245.7 Rhagoletis zephyria | reverse complement strand
TCAGCCCAAAGTAGCACTTGTTGGCAAGAGTGATTCTCCGTTGGATTTCAAGGCTGACATTATTATTGGTGTTAATGCTGGTTCCCAAATAAACGAAGTCGTCTACTTTTTCAAACTTGTAACTGTCAACAGTGACGTGGGTGCCAAGACGCGTATGCTCTGACTGTTTGTGTGCTGACAGGAGATACTTCGTTTTGTCCTCGTTCACCACCAGACCCATTCGCTTTGCTTCTCTATCCAATCCCGAGAAGGCAGAACAGACGTAGCCCTTGTTTTTACCGATAATAGCTTTTTGTTTTGCTAGTTTTTGTTTTTGTTTGCTGTAATATTTCAATGTTGTGCATGCATCTTTCCCATGTTTATATTTCATGTGTTGTTAGTGCTTCATTTTTGTTGTTTTTTTGTGTACAATGTTAAATAGAAAACGATTTTATCGGCAGGCCTTCCGAAAGGATAAATTATTCTTTTGAGTGCTGATCAATTTTCGTTTGATTTTGTTGCTTGTATTAGCTTTGGTTGATCTAACTGGTGCTAGTGCAAGTGAAAACACAGTTTCCTTCACTTTATGCCCGACGTTTCGCTAACTTCCTTAGCTTCTTCAGGGGCGCAAATCTTTATTGTAAAACAACAAACACATTCATACAATTACAATTATACATTATTAAGCAAATAAAAACACATTTATTTGATGATCAAAGACAACAACAAACACAAAAACTAACAAAACTTATATTTACAAATATATTGGGTAAAAAAGGCTTAAGAACTTAGCGTCGGTACCAGCTTCCAATGGTACACTTGTCGAACTGATTGTGTTTTGTAAACAAAGTAGCTAGCCGCAATGCCGTTCGTGTCCATGATTCAATAATTAAAGGTTTGCTCATTATTGACTTTAGAGTTTTGACACTCCCTTAGCTCCCTTACAAAAGCTTTGCACACACACACGAACCCACACACAGTGCCTTGCTAAGGGAGACGATTTTGTCAACAGGAAGCGAGAAAACTGCTTTTTGAGCAAGCCTTTTATTATTGAATCATGGTTCGTGTCTTCTTTTTTGAAAACATTTTTTATATTGTATTCGTCCGAAGATAAACTGCTCAAAATTTTGACAATACATTTGGACAGGCCATAGCATGGGACGTGGATCGATGACGCTATCGGTCGTAAAGGAATATTCGGCTTGTGTATTTGTGGTAAGCCGTAAAGGCGGGGAGCAGTGGGCGCGCTGCAAATCAGTGTTTGTTTATCTCTCCAATTTATAATTTTGTTTTTATACAGTTGATCGACAATGTTATTGTTCTTTTTCTGCAGTTTGCTTGTTGGGTCATTTCTTAGCGTTCTATATATGTATGTTCTTGTCTTCCAGTCAATTGTTCATTTTTTCCTTATATTCTGTTTTGTAAACGCTTTCACAACATCTGGAACTTCTGTCTAAATGACAACAACTATTTCATGTATAACAAGAAAATTTACACGCAAACCTTCGAAATGCCTATGGGAAACTCTCTATCCCCAACAATAGCAGATATTATTATGGATGACCTGCTGGACAACACTTTATCGGAGCTAAAAGAGCCGTATAATACCGAAATCAGGTTCATAGTAAAATATGTGGACAATATCTTTGCCATTATTAAACGAAGCGACGTAAAAACAATTTTAAAGACACTAAATAAATACCATAGCAAATTGCAGTTTACAATGGTAAGTGAGAAAAACCTCAGCATACCATTCTTAGGCGCAGTTATACATAGGGACAAAAACAAACTATATTGAACTGGTACTCCAAGCCAATTTCATCTGGACGTATAATAAATTTCATACTTACCGTAAGTCACAACAAATTTAGAGGCGAAAACATAAAGATACACAGGATACTTAAACAAAATAATTATCCCACGCATTTAACAAAAAGTCTAATCGCACAGGCGCTCATGAAATGTAATAACCAACCCTCTGCGGAAACAAAAACTGAGCCAAAACAATTTTACAGTGTCACTTACGTCCCCAAGTTAACTTAGAAATTCACCCACAACATTAACAACAACAAGAAAAACATAACTATAGCATACAAATCGAATTGCGTTCTGTCCTCGGTATTCACGAAAACGAAAAGCCCCATCGAGCCACAACAACAAAGCAACGTAGTATGCGAGATTAAATCCAAAGGTAAACAAAACGAGGACTGCAACCAAGTCTACATAGGTACAACAAAACGATCACTAGGCACACGATTATCAGAGCACGATGCGGACATAAGGAAAAGGAAAAACAATACAGCACTAGCACAACATGTAATAACGAGCGGTCACACAGCTGATCTAGTTAACACAAAGATACTTGACATAGAAAAGAGAGAAAGAATAAGGTATACGTTAGAGAGCCTCCGCATAATGCAAAATAGAGAGAGGACAGTCAACAAAAAAGAAGACACGAACGACATTGCGGCTAGCTTTTTACTCTGCTTACAAAACACAATCAGTTCGACAAGTGTACCATTGGAAGCTGGTACCGATGCTTAGTTCTTAAGCCTTTTATTAGCCTATATAATTGTAAATGTAAGTTTTGTTAGTTTTTGACTTTGTTGTTGTCTTTGCTCATCACATAAATGTGTTTTTATTTGATTTAATAATGTATAATTGTAATTGTATGAATATTTTCGTTGTTTTTCAATAAAAATTTGTGTCCCTGAAGAAGCTAAGGCAGTTAGCGAAACGTCGGGCATAAAGTGAAGGAAACTGTATTTTCACTTTCACTAGCGCCAGTTAGATCAACCAAAGCCTATACAAGCAACAAAATCTAAAGAAAATTGATCAGCACTCAAAAGAATAATTTATCCTTTCGGAAGGCCNACCAGTTAGATCAACCAAAGCCTATACAAGCAACAAAATCAAAAGAAAATTGATCAGCACTCAAAAGAATAATTTATCCTTTCGGAAGGCCTGCCGATAAAATCGTTTTCTATTTAACATTCTACACAAAAAAACAACAAAAATGAAGCACTACTACCAACACATTAAATATAAACATGGGGAAGATGCATCCACAACGTTGAAATATTACAGCAAACAAAAACAAAAACTAGCAAAACAAAAAGCACAACTAAAATTTCTACTATAGTGAGGAAAGTATGACCTTATTCCGAACCATGTGGCAAACACAGTAGTACGAATAAAGATTAGCACAACAGCTCAGAAAATAAAGCAGCAAATTGAAACAACGAAACGGTCATTCCTAAAAAGAATACTCAACATAGACATTACACAAACAAACATGAACATAAAATCAACAAGAGATCACATAAATTATACGGAGCGAACACTAAGGCTCATTCTACACGAAGCTGATTTAAACTCTGCAATATCTCACCAAAATTTGTTAAGCCACAAAATAATGGAGGAACGACAGGCAACACAAACAGCGAAATTAGAAATACTAAAACAAAAACAACTACAACATTTAGAAATATGTGTGAACAGTAAGTGGTTTATAAACAAAACAAATATTGTTTTTCCAGCGGAGGCAAAATGGCTACTCTCTCTTGGAAGAAAGTTCGCGTTGCCCACGAGGGGATCCACTCTCGAACCAATAAAGTTGATTGCTGAGATAGAACAAATTATTCAACAGATAGAGAATGATAGAGATAAAGTGATAGAAAGAAGTAAATTAAGCAACAGAATTTTACAATTCAAGCGTAACAATAAAAACAATCCAGCGGAGATATTTGTGCTGGCAGCTTTCAATAAAACTCGAGCATTTTTAAAAAACCACAAGGACGAAATTGTTGTTACAGCTTCTGACAACGGGAATAAAACGGTGGTAATTTACAAAACAGAATATAAGGAAAAAATGAACAATTTACTGGACGACAAAAACACATATAGAACGCTAAGAAATGACCCAATAAACAAACTGCAGAAAAAGAACAACAACATTGTCGACCAACTGTATAAAAACAAAATTATAAATTGGAGAGACAAACAAACACTGATTTGCAGCGCGCCCACTGCTCCCCGCCTTTACGGCTTACCAAAAATACACAAGCCGAATATGCCTTTACGACCGATAGCGTCATCGATCCACGTCCCATGCTATGGCCTGTCCAAATATATTGGCAAAATTTTAAGCAGTTTAACTTCGGACGAATACAATATAAAAAAAGTTTTCAGATAAAAAAATAGATTAGAAAACGTATGCATAAATGAAGAAGATTTGTTGGTGTCCTTTGTTGTGGTGTCACTTTTTACAAATATACCAACCAACTTGGCTATAAAAATTATTATGAGAAAGTTCGACGCAATACAGCGAAATATCGACATCCCCAGAAACACATTTCACAACATCTTGAACTTCTGTATAAATGACAACAACTATTTCATGTATGATAAGAAAATTTACACGCAAACCTTAGGAATGCCTATGGGAAANTTGTGGTGTCACTTTTTACAAATATACCAACCAACTTGGCTATAAAAATTATTATGAGAAAGTTCGACGCAATACAGCGAAATATCGACATCCCCAGAAACACATTTCACAACATCTTGAACTTCTGTATAAATGACAACAACTATTTCATGTATGATAAGAAAATTTACACGCAAACCTTAGGAATGCCTATGGGAAACCCTCTATCCCCAACAATAGCAGATATTATTATGGATGACCTGCTGGCCAACACTTTATCGGAGCTAAAGGAGCTGTATAATATCGAAATCAAATTTATGGTTAAGTATGTGGACGATATCTTTGCCATTATTAAACGAAGCGACGTAAAAACAATTTTGAAGACACTAAATAAATACCACAGCAAATTACAGTTTACAATAGAAAGTGAGAAAAACCTCAGCATACCATTCTTAGGCGCAGTTATACATAGGGACAAAAACAAACTATTATTGAACTGGTACTCCAAGCCAGTTTCATCTGGACGTATAATAAATTTCTTATCAGCACAGCCCCTTAAATATAAAATTAATACTGCAAAAAATCGAATCACTAAAATACTTACCATAAGTCACAACAAATTTAGAGGCGAAAACATAAAGAAAATACGCAGGATACCTAAACAAAATAATTATCCCACGCATTTAACAAAAAGTCTAATCGAACAGGCGCTCATGAAAGGTAATAACCAACCCTCTGCGGAAACAAAAACTGAACCAAAACAATTTTACAGTGTCACATACGTCCCCACTGTAACTGAGAAATTCACCCACAACATTAACAACAACAAGAAAAACATAACTATAGCATACTAATCGAATTGCACTCTGTCCTCGGTATTCACGAAAACGAAAAGCCCCATCGAGCCACAACAACAAAGCAACGTAGTATACGAGCATGATTCAATAATACAAGGTTATAGGCTGTTTTTGCTTACGCGTAAAAGCACATTTAGCGCATTTAGCTCTAAATGCTACTCTAAATGTACATTTATCCATACAAAATTCGTCACCTAAATGCAACTAAATGCAACTCCATTTTTGCATTAAGAATCTAAATGCTAAAAGCAACCCTGTGATCTTCCAAAATTTCCACGATTCGAACATGGTTTAAAGAGAAAAAGTGGCAACATTGCTTTTTCGAGTATACAGTTGCTAGCTGCGTTTCAGTGATCGCCGATCGAGATTTCTTTTATTTTGCATTACATATTTGGATAAAGAAAAGTTAAGCAAATTCAACATCGATTTGATGCTGATAGAAATCTGGATCAATTTGTGATCAACTCTGTTTGGTTTGTTTCCTAATTAAGTGAGGAAATTTTAATTGACAGCACCGACAAATGAATATATACACAAACAAATGTTCGGTTATGGTTAAAACAATTCAAGTTTTTGTATTGAATTTTTGGTTTAAAATTTATTTTCTCCTTTTCAGTAGGGATTTTGCACATTATCTTCTGCGTGAGAATTGATCGTAATATATACGCATCTAAATAAGAGACTGGAACACGGCTGTTTGTCAAAAGCATACGATTTCGAACTCGCGTAAATGTACATTTGCTAAATGCTATAGCATGAACGCTCTTCGAAACCATATGTTCGAAAGTGCTAAATGCTGCATTTTAAATGCAGCAAAAACGCTGCATTAAATAATTATTGACAGCTGCGGTTTGACAAAAGGTTGCATTTACGAAGGACGGAGAAAAGGGAAGGATGAAATCTCTTGGTGCGAAAATGGTACTAGAAAAGTACGCAAAGTAGGCAATTAGTAGTGATATTCCTTTTGTAAATTCTAATGTATTTCCAGGAAATCTGGCATTTTAAACGAAATTTTGAACGTAATATTGATATATCTATGTGAATTACGTAATTTATGGGCTATTTAGCTGTATAAAAACTGCAAAATGACTTAAAATTAAAATAAGACTACTATGAGATTGATGTAAACATCCAATTTAAAAACAGTTTATGTTTTCATCAGTTAAACATGCTTCATATACATATACAAATAAACATATTCCACAAACGCTCATACTTCTATTTCACACCAAAGCTACACTGTTTCCATGTAAATGTGCAAAGAAGCAACACTGTGCCATTGCTAAGGGAGCGGTGCGAGAGAGACAACTGTCAGTTTATCGAACCTTGTATTATTGAATTATGGTATAAGAGATTAAATGCAAAGGTAAACAAAACGAGGACTGCAACCTAGTCTACATAGGTACAACAAAACGATCACTAGGCACCAGTGTTGCCAGAACTTTTTGGACGAACCGGCTAAATTGGCAAATAAAACCGGATAAAAACGGCTAAAATATTTCAACTTAATTTCACATGTTTTATTTAAATAAATCACGAGTAAAAAGACTTCTTGGAGTGAAGTTACAAATTCGAGCCGGAAAAAATTTCGCCAGGAAGAATTTGCAATTAGGAAAAACATATGATTGTGGCACATGGTTGGATTTTTTGTCGACGTTAATGTGAATAAACAAGTTCGTTAAATTTAAAAATTTGCAAACTGGAGCGATTTTAAAATGAAAAATGTAAGTTAATACTTGCTTACTTAATTAATTTAGTTAATTCCAATGATTTGAAAGGTACTCGGCCAAAAAAACTGTATTCTTAATCGGAATGCAATCTCAACCGGAGTCGATAGAGTAAACGTGACAAAGAAATTGAAACGTATGTTGAAGAAAGTCGGACTGACAAGATATATACACGTAGATCCTGTTTTTGCCCCTCTGAAAGAATTTTAAAAATTGTATACAAATTCCTTTTGTTTGAAATGCAACCGTGGACACTAGCTGGCAGAAAAACTTACAATTTGGCGTTCGTACAGAAAATTGCAAGTTTCTCTACATGAGAGAGAATTTGGGACCATTTTTCTTACTATCTGATAGTTTGAGTGATAATTCTCGCTTGATTTTCGACGAACAAACCTATTATCTTCACTACAAGGCCTTTTCAGACTGACCGATTCTCAATACACTCAAATAGAAACCAATACACATAAAAAACGCTGTAAAAATGTCCCTTCAATTTTAAGGCAGTAAAACAACTCACTTCAGTGTTGGTTCCTTTAATTCAAGTTGGCATTCGGTTTTTGGAAAAAGTTTGTTAAAAAAATATATATGAGTACATAGTGCTTGAAAATATCAATTTTTCCCTTACCTTACACCTTTGGGAGTGGGCAAAAATGATGTTTTGTAATTTAGGCAGAATTGAATATGCGCTATCTGGGAAGACAATATCTACATGTAATATTTATTCTGTTTGTTGGCACTATATCCAAACACAAACGCATCTTAAGTGTTTTAACAATGAAACGATTTCTTATTTTCTAAGTTAACGAATAAAACTTCACCCTTAAAATTAAGACATTTATAACAAATATTTTATGAAGAAAATCACTTCTTCGTTTATAATAAAAATAAGCGAAATCGGCCCAATTTCATACAGCCCTGCCGGACATGAAAATTTTCTCCACGATAAGGCTAGTAGCCATTTCTAACAGATTTTGGGTCGCTTAGTCAAAAATGGAAACACATATTTGAAACTTAAGAAAACAAGGCAAATAGCGAAATCGGCTAAAAACGGCTAATTTTTTTCTGCAAAACGGCTAACAAATCGGCTGCCGGCTAAATTAAAATTTCTCCGGCTGTTAGCTATCGAAACCGGCTAAATCTAGCCGGAAAAAGGCTCAAATGGCACACGATTATCAGAGCACGATGCGTACATAAGGAAAAGGAAAAACAATACAGCACTAGCACAACATGTAATAACGAGCGGTCACACAGCTGACACAAAGATACTTGACATAGAAAAGAGAGAAAGAATAAGGTATACGTTAGAGAGCCTCCGCATAATGCAAAATAGAGAGAGGGCAGTCAACAAAAAAGAAGACCCGAACGACATTGCGGCTAGCTTTTTACTCTGCTTACAAAACACAATCAGNCCAGTCAACAAAAAAGAAGACCCGAACGACATTGCGGCTAGCTACTTACTCTGTTTACAAAACACAATCAGTTCGACAAGTGCTGGTACCGATGCTTAGTTAAGNGCAGTCAACAAAAAAGAAGACCCGAACGACATTGCGGCTAGCTTTTTACTCTGCTTACAAAACACAATCAGTTCGACAAGTGCTGGTACCGATGCTTAGTTAAGCTTTTTATTAGCCTATATATTTGTGAATGTAATTTTGTTAGTTTTTGTGTTTCACATAAATGTGTTTTTATTTGCTTTAATAATGTATAATTGAAATTGTATGAATGTTTTTGTTGTTTTTCAATAAAGATTTGCGCCACTGAAGAAGCTAAGGAAGTTAGCGAAACGTCGGGCATAAAGTGAAGGAAACTGTGTTTTCACTTGCACTAGCACCAAAGCCTATACAAGCAAAAAAAAATTATTAGATTGACTTAGAACAAAAAATATTATAAAATGATAATAATTAAATAAAAAAATTAATAAATGTAGAAAAAAAAGAAGAAATTAAAATGTAAAATTAGATGAAAAAAATACAGTTTTATNTAGAACAAAAAATATTATAAAATGATAATAATTAAATAAAAAAATTAATAAATGTAGAAAAAAAGAAGAAATTAAAATGTAAAATTAGATGAAAAAAATACAGTTTTATAAGGAGTTGAGAACATGATCGAGTTTTCGGAGTAAGTCTCCACCTCCGTCAACGCGGCGCTCTGGCAACGCCGTGTCAGTGTGGCCAAAGGACCACACGACTGCCTTATCGAAAGGCAACGTCGCCGCACACACAGCAACATCGACACAGTCGAAGAACACCCGCCGCCGCGTACGTTTTCGGAAGCCCGCTCGCGAATTCTCTTTTCTTCTATAGTTCGTATTCAAACCAAACCCCGCTATTGTATTTTGTACCATACAAAAAATTATAAAAATCGAATTTGCAGTTAGTGCAACCATTAAAACCAGTGTTGTTATTTAAGCGGAGAAGCTAACCCCAAAACATGGTGCAGTGCACATACCGGCGTACAAAACAAAACAAGTAAGAAAGTCTAAGTTCGGGCGGAGCCGAACATTAAATACCCGGCGCAAGTATTAAATATATGTTTTTCACCTTTCCGAAAGCTACAGCTAGATGGTAAGCCGGGGTGTATCAATTTTGAGTAAATTAGCGTCCTTCAATTTTGAAATAATGAAGTTTCAAGCATTTCTGAAATTTACCGTTATATGAAAAGCGGCCGTAATTTTAGTCCGATTTCAATAATTTTCAACGTTTTTCTTCTATGTGGTAAGTATAATAAACACACCGAGTTTGGTACAAATTGGTAGAACGGTTACCGAGATACATATATGTGATCATAAGTGGGCGGTGCCNGGACGGACGGACAGACAGTCACCGCTTAATCGATTTCTCTTTTCATTCCGATCATTTATGTATACATTTGTCTATATCTATCTCGATTCGTTTTGCCTGTTACAAACAACCGTTATGTGAACAAAGTTATAATACCCTTGTGCACAGGTGCGCTCGGGTATAAAAATAATTAAAAATCCTAAAGTTACGGAAAAAAACGCCAAATCAAATTTAAACATACATACAAATATAAATTAATGTAGTGCATTATCCATTTAATAAGGGCATACATATACGGGTGACGTAACAAAGGGTACAAAAAAAAAACGTTTAGCAAACGAAAATAGACACGGTTACAAAATTTCCAAAATACATAGTAACACAAATTAAAGAACATTAAACAAACAAAAAGTATACACATCTGGAAAGTGTAAAACTCATACATACACGACCATGTATTTGAAGAAAAAAAACTAAAATAAATAAAAATTATTTTAAATTAAAACAAAAGACCGAGGAATTCTACGAACACACAACGAAAGGAGGAGAAAGACAACGAAACATCAAGAGTAGCAACAGGAACTAAAACGGCTCAACACCGCAAGCACACTAATGTCTGAGTGAGTAATACCCACATGTACATAATGAAAATACATATATTAAATTGTATATGCATATGTATANACAACAATTAAGCCAACAAGAAGCAAGTACACTAATGTCTGAGTGAGTAATACCCACATGTACATAATGAAAATACATATATTAAATTGTATATGCATATGTATATTACCCTCCGATCAGAAAATACGGACCCCGTTATAGCTAATAATTGTAGTTCACAACTGTACAAAGATTTATGTAGAGAAAATCGTTAATTTTGCACCCTTTCTTTATACGCATGCACGTATCTACCAGGAAACCCAAGACAAAGAAATTCGTTGTCAAGTACATTTCCTTTACATACAAGCGTTTTTATTCTTTCGCAAAAATCATTGCAAAAAAACGGTGAAGAAAATTAGCTACATATTTCTTTGTTCCTTCTAACGAATAACCCGTTGCCCAGTTTATGTGCTCACCGCTATCTCAAAATACATAAGTGTACCCAAAAAATAATAAGTTCGATGCTCAGCAACCACCTGTTGCCAATATAAGCATATATATATATGTATGTATATAACATATGTTAAATTCGTTGCTCTTATAATTACGGAACTTCGAAATCTCCAGCATCAGATTTACCACTGCCTATTTATAACATACATACATATATGTATTCGCAATAATACATACCAAAAACAATATTGCACGCAATCCAACGCACTTGGCGAGTAGATTACGCTAGCAAAACCCACCCTAACAAAGAAAGGTTGCAAACAGAGTGCAAACGAAGCCGAAGACGAATTGCATGCGTTGCGGGCAAGCTGGCGAGTGTACATAGTGGAGGATGAATGATATGAAGATTTGTTTCTAAATAAAAACCCTTTTTTTTAGATAAAATCAAAAGAAAATAAAGAAAAAACAGCAATTCATGAAATAATTTGAACTTTTGGAGAATTTCGCCACTTGTATTATGTGTTACGGCAATACGGACAGACATTTTTCGAATATACAAGAATGCCAATTAATACGTTTGATTACATTTTGCCAAAAATTTAGCCAATTTCTTGAAAAACGCGTTTTTTCACAATTGCAAACAGTTAAATAAATTGTAAACAATTCATCACAGCAAGCGATTCGTCTTTGAAAACAGTACCACGCTGTTTCAAGCTGACCGCTTGCGCAGCGTCTTCATCTTCGTCTTCGTCTTTGCTTGCACTGTGATCACTTTCATATGTTTACTACTGCACTGTTTTTCGTCTTCGGCTTCGTCTTCATCTTCGTCTTCGGCTTCGCTTCCACTCTGTTTGCAACCTAATAGCGCGGTTACCCACGAACGTGTACGTAGCGTAGCGTAGAAGTACGTAGAAACATACCAAGTTTGCTGTTGATAGAAAGAGAGAGATGCTACGTCTACGTCACGGTCATGCGGTGGTGAGTTTTTGTTAACACGCAGATGTCATAAGATAGATCGTGTCAACTGACACGTTCTCCGTTTTTACGTCCGTGGGTAACTGCGCTTTAAGTGTGCACATCACAGCAGCGAATTGAGGAAAACAACATCACGTCATCACCGTCGACATATTTACATACATACATATACTTTGTTATCAAGAACGATAGAATACAAGATTGCGCATTCCCGCAGAATGACATTTGTGGCAACGGGTAAACAAAGAATATGGTGATGAACAATGAGTTGACAGTTGTGAATTTGCAGTGAGAAAACGTGTTTTTTTCACGATTCACCAATTTCTCAAGCCATCTTTGAATATAGCAAAATTAAGCACAACGTTAACAAAAAATATACAACCACTCTTGAAATGTGTTCAAAAGAATAGGTCTTATTAATTAACTATTTAGAATTTTTGTGTTTGTATTGCAGGTGCCGAAAAAGTGATAATATCTTGTCGCAGAACATGTTTTCCTGCAGAATGTGGTTGATGCTTGCTTATCTCCGATTTTAATTTGTAATTTGTGGTATTTTAACGTTTTCAACTTAACATGTCGCGTTTAAAAGTGGTCCGTAAAGTGCTTCATGCATAATACGCTGGTGTGTAAATTGTAGGGCTTCTCCTGCCGGCAGAACGCTATCCACTTTCTGGCCAAGGCGTCGCCGCGGGGAAACAAAAAAAAACTGCATTTGGGGGCTTTACCCCTACGGCTGCTGCAATTAAACACACGACACGACATTTTTATAAAGTTTTTATTACAAATAAAACGTTTTTTACTTCAGAACGCACGAATTACTTCGATTTTTCACTTGAAACTACACAATACGTTTGCACTTGTTTATAAACAAAAAGTTTGTTTACGTATTGCCATGAACGTCAAAGTCGGCAAAACTAAAGTAGCGTTCATTACACCATGACTTTCACCCCTATTCCGGGTGTCGACTGGCAGTAGATAAACGACTATTAAGCGATTATNTGCCACCTTCAGTTCATTACACCATGACTTTCACCCCTATTCCGGGTGTCGACTGGCAGTAGATAAACGACTATTAAGCGATTATCGATGCTCGATGCTATTGTGAGTGTCGCTTAGTCGCTCAATTAGCGACTGTGAATACTTTTTAATCGCTCATCCTTCTATTGCTGTTTTTTAGTCGTTGGAGTTTGCGTTTATAAAATTTACATAAGAAAGTGGTACTATAATGGATAACAAGTAAGTCAATTGAATTGGAAGTTGTAAAAAATTGTGAAATATACATATGTATGTACATATGTGTCTGAATTACAGATACAAAATTGTAAGCAACAAAAGGCAACTTGCGCGGTTGGTCGAGCTGATGCAGGAGAGTGAGGAGGCAAAGGAATTTCCGTAAAGAGCAGGAGAAGAAGCTCCGCTTCTTTTGTGAAAGATATACAATATTTCTCGTGCATATAATTCCGGCTACGCCATCCACAGTGCTTTTGCGCAGAACCAACATCAAATTTTACAAAAACCTGCATAATTTATTAATTAACTAATGCTCGGAAACTTCAAATCTTTATGTTAAATTAAAGTTTAATTCTTTCACTACACTTGTATGTTAAAGTTTTAAAAGTCGGGTCACGCGTTTGGACACAAATACTCAACATCATTGTACAAATAACTAAACGGTACCGTATTTCTTAAACTTCCATAAAATTTATTAATGAGGAAAACAGCTTTTCCTGCAAATCCGGTAAAACCTAAAAACCTTGAAGCATCGGGAACGCAACTTCTATTCATAAAATTCACATATGTACATACACTTCATCTTCCAACTCCATGGGATCCGACGAATCTCGCAATTCCCTCCTTGCTTTAGCCAACTCTACTAATCTATTAGCTTCCACATCATCTTCCTCATCACTAAACCATATTTCAACTGTGTCCATTTTTTAAATTTTATAATAAAAGCAATTATTTTAAAAATGATGTAAATGAAACATTAAAGAAACAAACAAACAGCTGTTTACAATTCCGTCACCATTCACAATAGTACAATTTTTATCGATCAAGTTACACAATAACAAAATAAAAGATGATCGACTCGATCGACAAATTTCTATTCTACTGCCAGTCGACACTCGCAATAGGGGCCTTTGTTATATATAGACAAGTGCATACATATTAGCACAGCGATCGAAAAGGCATTGGTACACCACAGTTATTACCGGCAAATAGTTTAGGTTTCGATTTGCTCACTCAAGAACAAACAACAAATATACACGCTCATTAACGTACATAGTTAGAATAAACACGCGTATATACATATTACAGCTTGTACTTAGACTTACTGAGACAAGTGCATATTATCCCAGCAAGCAAAACAGCGGGACCCGAAATAAAACAACCCAGCGAACAATTATAAATATATCAAAATATATATTTTTTAATTCTATCAAAGTTTTTAATTAATTCCCCCGCCCAGCATTCAGAGACATGTTTACGGCAGTCTATAAAAACCACCCAAAACTAACACCTGTTCAAAAACTTTACCACCTACGCCTAAAAACAAAGGGACAAGCGGGGCTCATGGTAAAGCAATATCCATTGAGCAATGAAAATTTCGAGCTTGCCTGGGCAGCGTTGAGATCACGGTACGAAAATCGTAGGATACTGGTCGACAACGAGCTGAAAACCCTATTAAACCTGCCTGCAATATACACAGAAAGCGGAGAACAACTACAGAATATGCAGACCACAATCAACAATTGCATGTCAATCCTGGCAACACAAAGAATCCCAACAACGGACTGGGACCCAATCCTGGTATACCTGTGTTCATCCAAACTGCCAAGTGAAAGCCTTTCACTATGGGAACAGTCCCTCAGCTCCGGGAAGAATNACTATGGGAACAGTCCCTCAGCTCCCGGAAGAATTACCGCTTTGGGCAGAGGAGAACAGATTCCTGACCAGCAGATACGAGGTAGTAGAAAGAGAAAGCACCAGGCAAGGCAAAACCCCAATTTTCGAGTTTTACACCAAGAACGGTGAATCATAACTCGACCCCACTCAATAAAAATAGAACTCATGCATATCATGCGGAGTTTAACAAACCGTCTCTTGTAGATTATGTAATCAAAACCACGCGATGAAATCTTGCGTCAGGGTTAAAAATCTTTCAGTATCAGACCGCCTAAAATTTGTGAGAGAAAACAATTATTGCGAAAATTGTCTTTCCTTTTCACATCTCAAGAATGAGTGTCAGAGCAGTTTCACGTACGTCTATTGCCAAAAGAGACATCACTCTTTACTGCATACGCAGCCCAGGTCACAAGCCGACACCCGTAGCACAACGGACAGCGAACGGCCCTCATCATCGAAAGCCGCCGCAAGGGCATCGTCAGCCGCAAGTCCCGCACAGGACACAAACAAGGTTCCCACTCATTTTTCAAGTGACAAAGGAACCACCCTACTACCAACAGCAACAACAGTCCCCATATACTTTGCTGGCGAATTCCATAAAATTCGTGCCCTAATATACCAAGGTTCCCAAAAAACTTTTGTATCATCCCGTATACAAAAGCTCCTTGGCCTACCCAAAAGAAAGTCTCTACACCAAATATCCGGAATGGGTGGAATGGTGGTAAGAAACTCAAATGAGATCTGCGAAATAACATTTTTTTCATCAGATCAAGCCCTAAAAGTAGACGCACAAGCAATAATACTGCCAAAACTTACTCACTTCTTGCCCACAGCCAAAGTATCAAGTATCGATCTCGGAGAATTGGCGGATTTAACATTGCCTGACCCTCATTGTTTGACACCATCTAAAACCGATGTGGTAATAGGCAGCGATATCATCCCGAAAAGTCTTACCGAAGGACTGCAACATAATGTAAGTGGAACATTGCTCGCCCAAAACACGATCTTCGGATGGATATTGAGCGGTCCAGTAGCTGAAAAAGTCGCAACGTTCAGTACTCACGTCACGGAATGCTCCGATGACCCCCTCAATCAACTTTTAAGAACATTTTGGGAACACGAAGAAGTGCGTCCCACCCAGCCACGATCAGCAGATGACGAATACTGCGAAACGATATACAGGACAACCACCATCCGCCAAGAAGATGGACGTTATATAGTAAAATTGCCATTCAAAGCGGAATTCCCGGAACACATGGCACTCGGTCGCTCCCGACCAGCAGCACAGCAGCAGTACATCAGCATCGAGCGGACCCTAGAAAGGAAACATGAACTACGAGATAAATATTTTGAAGTCCTAAATGAAGACTTGACCATGGATCACATGGAACCCGCCTCCCCTCAAGAAATAGTAAAAAGCGGAAAAAAATTTTCCTGTTACTTACCCCATCAGGCTGTCATAAAACCAGACAGCAAAACCACAAAGGTGCGAGTTGTCTTCAACGCCTCCAAATTATCTCATTCGGGCAACTCATTGAACGACATTCTCCACACAGGCCCCATACTACAAAGCGACCTAATGCTCGTTATTCTGAAATGTCGACTATATAGGTTCGTATTCAGCGGCGACATAGAGAAAATGTATCGCCAAATACTAGTTCACAAAGAAGACCAAGCTTTCCAGCGAATCGGCTTTCGTAAAGACCGTAATATGCCAATAGAAGATTTTCGACTGAAGACAGTCACATTTGGTGTTAATTGTGCACCATATTTGGCAATAAGAACCCTACACCAACTCGCTGCAGACTGCCAAAGTGAATATCCGCTCGCAAAAAACATACTTTAACATGAGACGTATGTTGATGATATTCTATCAGGTGGTCACGATATACAGTCCACTCTAAACGCGATGACCCAAGTTACCGAAGCCCTGAAATCAGCAGGATTCCCTTTGAGAAAAATGTCGGCAAACCACCCGGAAATTCTGGAGCCAATTCACGACTCAGATCTATTAGATGTCGATTTTCTCAAATTCCAAGATGCAAGCTCCACAAAAACGCTCGGAATCCAATGGAATGCTCTAACAGACACCTTCAAATATACTTACGACCCACTTTTAGCAGCACACTCAAGCACAAAAAGGCAGATATGGCAGTAGCAAAATTGTTCGATCCCGCAGGATGGCTAACGCCAAAAATGATCCTTGCAAAAATGCTGTTACAGCAACTCTGGATGGAGGGAACTGATTGGGCTAGAAAAACCTCCACATACTTGGAAAACTTATGTAGCCAATCGAACGTCACAAATTCTTGAAAACGTGAGCAATGCGATTTGGCGACACGTTGCCAGCAATGACAATCCAGCGGATTTGGGCACTCGAGGCTGCAAACCACAGGACTTAGTGGAATGTCCACTATGGTGGGAAGGACCCAACTAAAGCTGTGCCACACCTTCCAGCCCCCGGAACAGCGACGCGTAGAGGTATTTCACACCTTGGAAGATAAGGATATGGATATACTCGAACGGTTCTCGTGCGCTCAGGACCGTCGCCTACATGTTTCGTTTTATTCGGAAGGCACGAAAACAATTAATCCCAGCCACAGTTACCCTAACCCAAGAGGAGGTGAATGATGCAAAAGCCAAACTCATCATCCAAACCCAACGAAGACATTATGGGGATATAATAGCTCCGCTGGAAGATTCGAAGCGAATCAGCAGAAAGAGGCCCCTTTTGTCATTAAACCCAATGTTGGACAAAGCAGGAATAATGAGAGTAAATGGTCGACTTTCCAGTGCCGCCCTCAGCTACATTGAACAGCACCCAATTATTATACCCGAAAACTCTCGTTTTTGCTTTCTTATTTTAGATTTTCTCTATTCGACCCTACTACATGCGGAGAAACAGCTGATGGTCTGGATGGTAAATCCCTCGTTTAAAGCAGAAAGTAAAAAAGTGTATATTTCATTGCAAAACTTGCACNGCCCCTTTTGTCATTAAACCCAATGTTGGACAAAGCAGGAATAATGAGAGTAAATGGTCGACTTTCCAGTGCCGCCCTCAGCTACATTGAACAGCACCCAATTATTATACCCGAAAACTCTCGTTTTTGCTTTCTTATTTTAGATTTTCTCTATTCGACCCTACTACATGCGGAGAAACAGCTGATGGTCTGGATGGTAAATCCCTCGTTTAAAGCAGAAAGTAAAAAAGTGTATATTTCATTGCAAAACTTGCACCATCTATAAACAGCAGATGAGGTCGCAGGTAATGGAAGCCTTGCCACCCGAGAGATCAACATACTCCTTGCCCTTCCACACAACAGGAGTCGATTTCGCTGGCCCGTTCTTAGTAAACATGGGAGGTCTATGGGAAGCCGCCGTGAAGAGTTTTAAAATACATTTTACAAAAGTAGCGGGCTGGTCAAAAATTCTCGTTTGAGGAACTCGCTACTCTTCTGGTTCGGATAGAGGCGGTCCTTAATTCCAGACCGCTCTCCCCTATGTCAGAAGATCCGCAAGACCCCCTTGTGTTAACTCCAGGACATTTCTTACGCGAAACACCACTCCTATCACTACCCGAACAAAACGTTGAACATCCTTCCTTGATCAACAAATGGCAAAGACTTCAGGTATTGCATCACTAATTTAGCATCCGATGGAAGAACGAGTACCTCAAGGAGCTGCATAAACGCTACAAATGGAAGCGCCCACAGCAGAATATCGAAGAAGGTGATCTAGTGGTAATAAAAGACGATTTATTACCCCCCAATGAGTGGCGCTTTGGGCGTGTAATCAAATTGCATCCTGGTCCGGATAAAAACGTTCGTGTTGTAGAAATAAAAACTCAAAATGGAACCGTTACCCGAAACATTACGAAACTGTGTGTGTCACCAACTGCCTAACGCGATGCTTACCCGTCATACTCTATCGTTTGTATCCCATTATTATTTACCCTCTAGCCGTATGTATAAAAACATACCAGCTACCCTTTATCAACGTATTTTCTTCTCACCCATTTTTTGTAAATACTTGATCCAATCGTCCTTTCTATCTATTTCTGTCCTTACAGAACCCGCAAAAAGCCAGAGCCACAGAAGTGCCATCTGTGTGGTCAACGTCATGTGCTGAGGCAGTGCCGAGCGTTCTTAGCGATGAAGCCGGAGGAGAGGTACGAGTGCGCCCGGACTCATCGGTACTGCATTAATTGTCTCGCCGTTTCTCACACCACGGGGGCGTGTGACTCCGCGTCCAGCTGCCGTCGATGCTCGCTGGGTCATCACACGCTTCTACACCGGGCTCGGCACTCAGAGGCGCGGCGAAGTCAAAGCCGCACGCGGGCACTGAAGAGCCGGTCGGCTCAACAACGCCAACAGAAACTGCGGCGACTGGTAGCTGAAGCAAAGGCGGCCCTGGACAAGTTAGATGCCGGCCTACGATCAACAACGCATCAGGCTATGTACATATGGATAAGTCTGTACAGTAAAATTAATCGTTATACGCAGTTAATTTGTTTTTATTAATATAGTTGTGTTTTAGTTTTACTAGTTTATGTTAACTATGTTTTAAAAAAATTTTACATTGAAAAAAAAATAATTAAAACTCACAAAAATGTTATGTAGGTTTTGGTTGGTTATGGTAGGAAATTTTGGTAGGAAAAAAAATTTGTCTGTGGCAACGCTGCAAAGCATTGATTTCATATTGTTGCAATTAGCCTTGAAACATTGAGGCGTTGCCCAAATATCCTACGGCTCGTATCGCTGGATTGTTAAATAAATGCTAACGATGAAATTGTAGTACAATTAACTTTATTGTACAACAAACAATTTACAATACTCGCTAATACAGTAAAAACACTTTACAATACACGTTAAAGCAATAACAACGCTTTACTAAACTTGTTAACACAATTAAACTTATAGCTTGCTTATTCGCAGCTCACTTCTCTGCTCGCTGTAATTGTAGCTTGCTGACTTGTAACTCCCCAACTCCGCTGTGTCGTGGCTCTTATATACCTGCGCTAGCACTCATGGCAACTCTAAAATGTTCTGAAGTTCATCGCTCATTGTCTTTCTCTCGCTGTTCGCAGTGTTCATTCAACTTGCCGTTTCTCTTTGTGGAACATTCTGCGTCATTCCTCGAACATTATGCCTATTTTTCGTTGTTCGCTTCGCGTTGCCGCAGTATTCGCAACACTGCGCTCCACATAATTCTGATCGTCCCGATCAGACATACCTGCCGCTCCAACCTCCGCAAGTCTTTCCAAGTGGGCCACTTTCATCTTGGTACTCGGTCTCCCCATTGTCTGGATTCGATGCACTGCGTCCTTCAGCCGTTTGTCAATCTTAAACGGATCTTTCCATGCACGTCTTTGCTTGGAGGTGAAGCTTTACTTCTGCTGCGACATGTACAACCACAATGCGTTACTGAACATTGCTTCCGGCTTATCTCCGGGAGTGCACCATCTCACATGGTCGTGCTTCTGCCGGCCACTGGTGGTGGCCAGACCATGTCTCTTCTCGTGGGCATCCTTTTCATCTTCCACCACCACTTCCTAGTTGCGACCTCTTCTTCACTGAGCTGGCGGAACCGTCGCGCTTTTGCTGTAGCGGTGAACCACTTCCTTCTCCTGACGAAATCATCTCGTCTCCATCACTGTCAACCTCTACTAACTACTTCCGTTTCTGGTGGAATCTTCGGCACTTCCTCTAAGACCAGCCGCCTGCTGCAGCACTGGTTGTCGTAACCAACCCTAAGTGGCACTTTCCTGTCGCCATAGGTTAGGATCATTCCCTGGAGGTCAATCTTCATGCCTTGCCCAAGTAGGAAATCCACGCCGATGTTGACTTCATCCACAATTTCTGCCACAATAAACTTCGTGTATGAGGCCAGCCCGATGATTATTACCTCGCATAGTACTTCTCCTAACACTTGGGTTCGCTCACCAGTTGCAGTCTGCAGCTTTGCTCCAGGAAGTGGCTTCACATAAAAAGTAGCCACATCAGGTCGAATAATAGAATATGAGGGTCCAGTATCCACTGTCAGCACTCGCTCCTGCCTATTCACACATCCACCAATAGTGAGGTTACTCGCATTCCGGCCAATTTGTGAGACGGAGATTATGGGCCCTTCCTGCTGGCTCGTTTTAGTTTAACGACTAACTGGAGTTAGATTCGTCTTCCTCAGCCCTGAGTTTACGTATTGCTGGACTGTTAGACCTGTTGGAGCCCGTCTTACATTCGCGTGCGAAGTGGCCTGGTTTTCCGCAACTTAAGCTTGGAACACATTGGAAACGACGGGCTACGGACCACAGCTGTCAAATTATTTTAACATGTACTCTTATGTAGATAATTATTTTGGCCAGATTGGATCTATTTCTATTTTTCTAGCGACAGATAAGATTCTTCCTCTTCTTTTATGTCAAACTCAAACAAATTCATGATGTCGCTGCCGCGTTCAAAATATCATCTCGCTGTCGACAAGGCGTTTATATTGTGTAGATAAAACCTTAATGTCGTGTCGTGTGGTAATATCGTTTTCGATGTGTTCAGAGCTTAAAACATTTCCTAGCACCATCCTTTTTCTCGGTTGCACCAGGAGTATTTTTCCCTGCCATCGACTTGAGTGTTTTCAGGATCTCGTTCATCACATCAGGTGTGTCCACTTCTACTCGATGGGCTTTGCAGGCTGGTCTACTTAGGAGCGCCGCCGTTTCACGTGTCTGAGCATACGAGACCGTTTCAGCAAATGTTGGCTTCGGATATGCATACGTCTCGCGCTTGGTATACATGTCTCACATTCCATTGATGAACCTCTGGATCTTTACCATTTCGGGGTGTTCACCAGATGCGTCTCCAATAGCTAAGTGAGCCAACCTTTCGAACCTCATTCATTCATGATTCAATTAATACTGAATATCACATAATTGTTCATTTATTGTATGTATGTAAGTGTGAACATAAGTATGTATGTACTTACTTAATTATCTATATATGTACATATATAATACGTCAAGCGATTTTTTTATTTATTTCATACAAGGGGGCTGCCACCTGTTTAAAAAAATTAAATTCAATTTCAATTATGGAAATTAGATAGGTGATGTATTTATCACAGTCGTCGGGCGGGAGAAGTTTAAAGAGGTTTTAGTTTGGAAACATTTTAAGAAGGGTTGTCACCTAATTTAAAGATTGAAAGTAATTAAATTATGCAGAAGTTACTTAAGTATGTGAAATATTAAAACATGGGTGGTAAGCAAAAGTGAGTTGAGAGCTGTAGCATCCAGACCATTTATGTGGTTTTTAAAAACGGTTGCCACCTGTTTTAAATGTTAAATTCAAATTAAATTAAACTAATAAAACATGGATATCAGTCGAAATAATTTTCAAAAATGTTTTTTTTTTTAATCTATATGCAGGAGGGTTGCCACCTGTTCAAAATATCAGGTTTAAGGTGAATTAAAGCACATTGGGTAATAAAATTATATATGGATGTCAAACGATAGAGGTCTAGGAACGTCTCTGTTTAAAACTATTTTTAAGAGTGCTGCAACGTAATTGAAGTGGAGTTTAATTCAACTATACACAAGGTGTATGAAATAACAATATATGGATGCTAAACAAAAGAGCGTTAAGAAACCTTTTGAGGCGTTTGAAGAGGATTGCCACTTGTTTGGAAATATTCAAATTAATTACTTATATGTTAAATGCATTTTGATTTGTGACTTTTCAGCTAAATAATATTATATTAGGCGACGTAACTACTTCGGGATTTTTGGGACTAATTCAGAAGTTTAGGGACTATTTCGATATTTTCGGGGTTCTCGGGAATATATCGAGATTTTGGGACTAATTCCGTATTGTTGGGACTATTTCGGGTTTTGCGAGACTTTCTCGAGATTTGCTCTCGGGGGCTCTCCGAATTTTTGGATTATTTCGGGATTTCCGAGAATTCTTCGGGATTTTCTGGACTCCTTCGGGTTTTTCGAGACAACTTCGGTATTCTCGGGCGCATATCGGGATCTAAGGGACTACTTCGGAATTTTTGGGAACAATTCGGATTTTTTGGTACTATTTCGGGTTTTTCGAGACTGCTTAGAGATTTTTGAGGTTCTCGGTACTACATCGGGATTTTCGGGACTACTTTGGGTTATTAGGGACTATTTCGGGTTTTCGACACTACTTCGAGATTTTCAGGATTTTTGGGACTATTTCGAGATTGCTGGACTATTTCGAGACTTTTTCGTGATTTTCAGGACTATTCCAGGTTTTTCGAGAATACTTCTCTCTCTAAATCGGGATCTGCGGGACTACTTCGGATTTTTTGGGACTAATTCAGAACTTTTTGGGATAATTTCTGGTTTTTCGAGACTACTTCGGGATTTTCGGTGTTCTCGGGATTATATCAGGACTTTTGGACAATTTCAAGATTTTCGAGTCTGGGAATTTTCAAGACTTCTTCGGGATTTACGAGACTTCCACGGGATTTTCCGAATTCTCGGCTCTAAATCGGGATCTGCTACTGCAGAATTTTTTGAATATTTCAGGATTTTCGAGACTTGTTTGGTATTTGCGGGCCTATTTCGGTGTTTTCGGAACTGTTCCTGGTTTTTCGAGACGGCTTCGAGATTTTCGAAGTTCTCGGGACCATATCAGGATTTCTTCTGGATTTTTGGAACTGCTTCGGAATTTCGGAGACACATTGTCTGAAAACAGGACCAATCCTGTAAAACCAGGACGTCGGGCAGTCCCAAAAATTCCCAAAATAGCCCGAAAATTCCGAAGTAGTCCCGCACAGCCCGATATATTCACGAGAGTCCCGAAAATCTTGAAGTAATCTCGAAAAATCCGAAACAGTTCCAAAAATTCTGATATATTCCCGAGAAGCCCGAAAATCTCGGAAAAAGTCCCAGAAATACTGAAGTATTCCCGCAGATCCTGATTTAGAGCCGAGAATCACGAAAATCTCCAAGTAGTCTCGAAAAACACGGAATAGTCCTGAAAACCCTGAAGAAATCTCGAAATAGTCCAACAATCCCGAATAGTCCCAAAAATCCCGATGTATTTCCGAGAACCCCGAAAGTATCGAAATAGTACCAAAAAACAGACTGTTACTTAGCTGAAAAATCACAAATGAAAATGCATTTAACATATAAGTAATTAATTGGAAAAATATTCTAAAGATTTCTTAACGCTCCTTAGTTTAGCACCCATGTATTATTTCATACACCTTGTGTATGGTTGAACTAAACTCCCCTTCAATTTCGTGGCAGCACTCTTGAAAATATTTTTAAACTGAAACGTTCTTAGACCTCTATCGTCTGACCCCCATATATAATTTCATTACCCAATGTGCTTTAATTCACCTTAAACTAATATTTTGAACAGGTGGCAACCCTCCTGCATATAGATTAGAAATAAACCTTTTTGAAAATTATTTCTACTGATATCCATCTTTTATTAATTTTATTTAATGTGAATTTTACTTTTAAAACAGGTGGCAACCCTTTTTAAAAACCACATAAATAGTCTGGATGCTCGAAGCTCTCAACTCACTTTTGCTTTCCACCCATGTTTTAATATTTCACATACTTAAGTAACTTCTGCATAATTTAATTACTTTCAATTTTTAAATTAGGTGACAACCCTTCTTAAAATGTTTCCAAACTAAAACCTCCTTAAACCTCTCCCGCCCGACGCCCTTACTGTGACGAATATTTCACCGATCTAGTTTCCATAATTGAAATTGAATTTGATTTTTTTAAACAGGTAGCAAACCCCCTTGTATGTAATAAAAAATAAAACCTTTTCAAAACTATTTAGATTGATATCCATATGTACTAATTTATTTATTTTTTTAAATATTTGGAATTCAATTTTTTAAAAGGTGGCAACTCTTTTCGAAAAAGTAAACCCTTATAGCACTTCTATAGCCCGAGCCCTTTCATTTGACACCTCATTTTTTAAAATCGAATAAATGATCAGCTAACCTGGACAAAAAGTCTCTTCACGTATTATATATGTACATATATAGATAATTAAATTAGTACATACATACTTATGTTCGTGCTTACATATATACATACAATAAATGAAAAATTATGCGTTATTCAGTATTACTTGAATCATGATTGAAAATTTATTCTACATTCGAAATTACTTGAATGATGAATAAAAATGTATTCGTTATTTGAAATTACTTGAATGATGAATAAAAATGTATTCGTTATTTGAAATTACTTGAATGAGGAATAAAAATTTATTTATCATTCGATAGTGCTTGAAGGAAGAATAAAAATTTGTTCGTCATTGAAATTACTTGAAGTAATTTTTATTCATCATTCGAAAGTGTTTGAATAATGAATAAAAATTTTTTCGTTATTTGAAATTGTTGGAATGATGAATGAAAACTATTTAGATTGATATCACTATGTACTAATTAATTTATTTTTTTAAATATTTGGAATGGAATTTTTAAAAGGTGGCAACTCTTTTCGAGAAAGTAAAACCTTATAGCACTTCTATAGCCCGAGCCCTTTCATTTGACAAAAATCGAATGAACGGTGCAGATCAGGTAACCTGGACAAAAAATCCCTTCACGTATTATATATGTATATATAGATAATTAAATAAGTACATACATACATGAACATAAATGCTTACATATATACATACAAAAATGAAAAATTATGCGATATTCAGTATTACTTGAATCATGAATGAAACTTTATTCTTCATTCGAAATTACTTGAATGATGAATAAAAATTTATTCGTTATTTGAAGTTACTTGAATGTAGAATAAAAATTTATTCGTCATTATAAATTACTTGAATGATGAATAAAAATTTATTCGTTATTTGAAGTTACTTGAATGTAGAATAAAAATTTATTCGTCATTATAAATTACTTGAATGATGAATAAAAATTTATTCGTTATTTGAAGTTACTTGAATGTAGAATAAAAATTTATTCGTCATTATAAATTACTTGAATGATGAATAAAAATTTATTCGTTATTTGAAATTAATTGAATGATGAATAAAAATTTATTCATCATTCGAAAGTGCTTGAATGATGAATAAAAATGTATTCGTTATTTGAAATTGTTGGAATGATGAATGAAAACTTATTCTTATTATTATTTTTTTTTTTATTCAATTATTCAGTTTCCTGATAAGCCCATCCCTGCTCCATGCATACATCATTAGCTCTGATCCAATACTTTTCGTGTAAAATCATGTAAAAATGTAAAACATTAAATTACTCTCTGAAGTGAGAGTAAAAAGCGAGTAACAAGAAAAAGTACGGGAACAAAAAAAATATTTTCCTGTAAAAACGTCAACCAGTGATCGCTTGACACTTTTCATAATTTTATCAGAAGAAAAAGTTCGGGTAAAATCTTGCAACTTCATTCTCTACACAACTCTCCAAAAATCGCTCTCATTTACNATGCATACATCATTAGCTCTGATCCAATACTTTTCGTGTAAAATCATGTAAAAATGTAAAACATTAAATTACTCTCTGAAGTGAGAGTAAAAAGCGAGTAACAAGAAAAAGTACGGGAACAAAAAAAATATTTTCCTGTAAAAACGTCAACCAGTGATCGCTTGACACTTTTCATAATTTTATCAGAAGAAAAAGTTCGGGTAAAATCTTGCAACTTCATTCTCTACACAACTCTCCAAAAATCGCTCTCATTTACAGGATTTTGGAGTACGGGATCATTTTCCTGTAGCTTCCTGCAAGTTCGTGTAGAAAGCTGTAAGTTCATGGGGTACTGGATCAGAGTAAATATTTTGATTTCCACTCATACATTTACAAATATACAGTGCATTTAAAACTGTTCGCTACATAGCTTTCCAACTGATATTTACCAGCTGATTGGTTCTCTGATTGATACATCGTTTTCCAAACTGTTTTGCTTTTTTGCTTCTGAAACCCAAAAATAAATATAATAGTAAACATGTCGTGTATTTACACCAATTGCCACGTTAAAAGCGACTCCTATGTGTAATGGCTCTGGCTCTGCGATGGGATTGCCCATATAAAATGTGCTGGTATGAGCGGTAGGGTATTAGACGCTATTAACGAGGGAAAGGGTCTTCCGAAGTTGATTTATTTAAATTCTTTAGGCAGTCCAGAAATGGTTTTTCTGAGATCGGGAAGGATCTGTCGGTGCTTGTTGAGAAATTTAAGCATTACGAAGAAATGTTTAGCCCCCTTATTCTAAAACCCGAATTTTCGTAATTCGTAATTCGTAGCTACGNAAGTCCTTGGAACTTATTAATCTTTCTTCCGCTATTTAAAGCCATATCCACCAGGTCTAAATCTAAAAATAGTCAAACCGTTGATTTAACAGTGTTGCCATCAACATCTGAAGCTGCACTGTCTAACTTAGTTCCTCNGCTCTGGCTCTGCGATGGGATTGCCCATATAAAATGTGCTGGTATGAGCGGTAGGGTATTAGACGCTATTAACGAGGGAAAGGGTCTTCCGAAGTTGATTTATTTAAATTCTTTAGGCAGTCCAGAAATGGTTTTTCTGAGATCGGGAAGGATCTGTCGGTGCTTGTTGAGAAATTTAAGCATTACGAAGAAATGTTTAGCCCCCTTATTCTAAAACCCGAATTTTCGTAATTCGTAATTCGTAGCTACGCTACGAAAAACGAAAAATCCACATGCTGCAACCCTTGCGGAAACATGTGCAGCATTTCCAGCTAGGAGTTGTTTTTCGAAGATAGCTGAATGAAGGAAAACAAAGTAGAAAGAAATTAAAAAAAACACTCATCATGTGCTTGTTTATTGTAAAATTGGTTAATTTTATATATTCTGAGGAAAATTATGGATTCTGATGTATTTGCAATTGTAGCAGCAGAGTAAGCGGGCGCTATGGCAATGGATTCACAAAGGTATGCGGAGCTGTCGGGCATAGTAACCATGGGCGCATCTATGTCTGCATCTGGTTGAATTGTGGAACCACAAGCCAGAACTACTACTATGCCTGATGAACTGGTTCTCAATCTAGTTAATGCAATAACAGCTTCTTCCAAGCCATTGAAAACATGCACTTTATTAGGTCCACCACCTGTTGCAATTGCTTCTGCCTTCGGCCGCGCTTAGGGATTATAACCCTTACTAAGTAGAATTCTCCTTTCTGTGTTGCCGGAGAAGAGGGGCTTCCGCATGTCCACAGTATTTTTGTGCAGAACCCACGTCGAAATTTGCAAAAAAGTACATAATGCAAACCGAGTTTATTAATAAGCTAGTGGCAGGAAATTTGAAACACTTATCTTAAATAAAATTTGAATCCTTTGATTACACGTGTATGTAAAAGTTTTTGGATTCGGATTATGCGTTTGGACACAACAACCGAAAATCGTTGAACATTAACTAAACCGGATCCAAGTTTCTCGATAAGAGGCAACAAATATTCTTTTTTGCTCGTTTATAAAGCAGTGGATATAAATATACGTATATGCGAAAGGCAAATTTATCTGTTTAAATTAACACCACCAATATTTCTTTCAAAAACACATCGATTTACATATTTTATTTCGCCTCCGACACAGAATTGTTTTCGTACAAAATTACGAAAAAAAGCTTACTCGTTCGTTTTTAGGCATGCCATTGTTACGAATTTCGAAAGTTCGAAAATACGATTCGGATTGCAGCATACTATTTCTACGATTCGTAGCAAAATCCGAATACGAAAGAGTTGCAGAATAGGGGTGTAGGTCNAATTTTTAAATACGATCGCAACATTTCATCTTTTAAAACTGATGTAGCTTCCGAAGATTTTAATTGACTACTAAATAGTTCATTTTGGCCGACCGGGGCGTTTGTTCNTATATTCTGAGGAAAATTATGGATTCTGATGTATTTGCAATTGTAGCAGCAGAGTAAGCGGGCGCTATGGCAATGGATTCACAAAGGTATGCGGAGCTGTCGGGCATAGTAACCATGGGCGCATCTATGTCTGCATCTGGTTGAATTGTGGAACCACAAGCCAGAACTACTGCTATGCCTGATGAACTGGTTCTCAATCTAGTTAATGCAATAACAGCTTCTTCCAAGCCATTGAAAACATGCACTTTATTAGGTCCACCACCTGTTGCAATTGCTTCTGCCTTCGGCCGCGCTTAGGGATTATAACCCTTACTAAGTAGAATTCTCCTTTCTGTGTTGCCGGAGAAGAGGGGCTTCCGCATGTCCACAGTATTTTTGTGCAGAACCCACGTCGAAATTTGCAAAAAAGTACATAATGCAAACCGAGTTTATTAATAAGCTAGTGGCAGGAAATTTGAAACACTTATCTTAAATAAAATTTGAATCCTTTGATTACACGTGTATGTAAAAGTTTTTGGATTCGGATTATGCGTTTGGACACAACAACCGAAAATCGTTGAACATTAACTAAACCGGATCCAAGTTTCTCGATAAGAGGCAACAAATATTCTTTTTTGCTCGTTTATAAAGCAGTGGATATAAATATACGTATATGCGAAAGGCAAATTTATCTGTTTAAATTAACACCACCAATATTTCTTTCAAAAACACATCGATTTACATATTTTATTTCGCCTCCGACACAGAATTGTTTTCGTACAAAATTACGAAAAAAAGCTTACTCGTTCGTTTTTAGGCATGCCATTGTTACGAATTTCGAAAGTTCGAAAATACGATTCGGATTGCAGCATACTATTTCTACGATTCGTAGCAAAATCCGAATACGAAAGAGTTGCAGAATAGGGGTGTAGGTCTTTCACATGTCTCGACAACGCTCTATACTCTGAGGATAGCAACAAAATAAAGGTACGCGTGTTATTAGTCCACCTAAAAAGACAGCCACGGAATCTAGTCAGAAAAATCCTCCATCCAAGTCCTTGGAACTTATTAATCTTTCTTCCGCTATTTAAAGCCATATCCACCAGGTCTAAATCTAAAAATAGTCAAACCGTTGATTTAACAGTGTTGCCATCAACATCTGAAGCTGCACTGTCTAACTTAGTTCCTCCAAATAATTCGGAGCCCCGCACATCAGACATCATTACCAAAAATTTGGTTGTAATTCCTCCGAGAAGATCAATCTTTGTCTCTAGATTTGCTAAAGATACTTCTTCGGATGATATAAAGTCATACATATCGACTAAAATTAGAACTAAAGATGTATTTATTCGTAAATAATTTTTAAATACGATCGCAACATTTCATCTTTTAAAACTGATGTAGCTTCCGAAGATTTTAATTGACTACTAAATAGTTCACTTTGGCCGACCGGGGCGTTTGTTCGCGAGTTTAAGTATAAACCTAATAAAAGTAATAACAACGTAGCTAAAATTTCTAATCTTAAAGGCCAAAATACAATAGCGCAGTGACAGTGGCAGTGACAGTTTTTAAAATCAGCTGTTACTGCTAATATTGACAGTCACTGCCGCAGCAAATACAATACGGCGTTATCAGTGGCAGCTTTTTTTGACATTCCCTTTTGTTTGTTTACATTTTTGTTGTTGTCTTTTAGGCTTCAGTGACATGAACAGAAGTTGGCTGCATTTTATTTATGTCAAATTCGGCATGCGAAGTTTGCTGCGATGAAGGCAGTGGCAGTGAATTTAGAATCTGGGCTAAACTGAGCAGTACTGCCAGCTGCCACTGCTGTATTGTGAGTAGCTTCATTTTCTACACTTTCTAAAAAAACATCTGATTTCGAAAAACTGCCACTTCCACTGCGTTATTGTATTTTGAGCTTAATTCGGACTCAAAAAACTAACTCGCAAGTCTAATTTAAGTATTTACTATCAAAACGTTAAAGGTTTGAATACCGAATTAACTAACTTATATTTAAAAGGTTTTGACTGCAATTATAATATTATTTCCTTGACCGAAACTTGGCTCAAACCTCATATTTTTAATTCCGAAATTCTTCCAAATGAATATCAAATATACTGGAGTGACCGCGAGGGCAGAATCGGCGGTGGTGTTCTTTTTGCGGTGCATTCATCGATACCATCTGAGGAAGTTAGTATTCCTGTCATTGAATATATCGAATTTAAATGTATACGTGTACAGGCTGGAAAGATTTATATTTATTTAGCTCTTTGCTACATCCCTCCTAATTCTGCCGTATCAGTATATATGCAGCTAGTTTCTTTACTTGAGACCATAAATGTAATGCTTACGGCATCCGATTCTATGATTGTTTTGGGTGATTTAAACCTGCCACACATTTCATGCAACATCATTGGCAGCGATGTTGTACCAGTTTCATCTAGAGATAGTTGCAATGTATTTCTGGAGGAAATGG
>NW_016163117.1:0-38362 GCF_001687245.7 Rhagoletis zephyria | reverse complement strand
GATGGAATCGCGCTAATGTGCGCTTCGCTTAATATGAATATGTACATTACAAATTTACAATTTTTTTTTTTAATTTTTTTAGAATTTTTTTGAGTATGCAGTTTTGTAGCCCATTTAATAAAGCAAAANGCAATGATGGAATCGCGCTAATGTGCGCTTCGCTTAATATGAATATGTACATTACAAATTTACAATTTTTTTTTTTAATTTTTTTAGAATTTTTTTGAGTATGCAGTTTTGTAGCCCATTTAATAAAGCAAAAAAAGTGCAAGTTTTAAGCTACTGCAAAATTGTGTTGATTTTTAATATTTTTTATGCTGGCGGCTTTTTGCACTTTTTACTTATGAAAGAAAATGCGTAAAACTGTTTTCAAAGAAAATTAAAAAAAAAATGAACGCCAGTTTTGCAATCGTTCAAAAATTTCCACTTTATTATACTAAAATTTAATGGGCTAAAATGTAAAAGTGCATACTTAAAAAAATCATAAAAAAAAAAAAAAAAAAAAAAAAAAAAAAAAAAAATATTTGTAAATTTGTATAGTACTCATTTTACTCAACTTAGGTGTAAAAAAATAATNTTTGTAAATTTGTATAGTACTCATTTTACTCAACTTAGGTGTAAAAAAATCAGAAATATTGCGCAATACTCAGAGCTACCATTGCGACTTTTTGGTATTTTTTTTTTGAGATGGCATATTTTCAAAAATTAACTTTTTTATCAAAAAAAATGTTTGTGAAAAATTTTTCAAGAAAAAAAATGTTAAAAATATTTCTTTTCATAGAGCATTTCGATATGTGTTTGTCTGATTTTTTTCAAATTTTTCCTCGCCCCCTTCTCGAGATATTTGGAAAACTATTAAATCGATTTTTTGTGCTGAAGTTTTTAAAAATGTATTAATCAAGCTCTAATTTCGTATTTATTTATTGTTTATGTTTATGCATCAACCCAAAAAATTTTAAACAAATCAAACACAAAGTGTGCACCCAGTCCGTTTTGGTACGGAACGCCACATATGCACATAGATTTACAGTGGCGTTCGAAAATGGATGGATGGTGTTTCGTTGTTAATATTTACAACGTTTTTCAAGTCAAAATTTTTTTGATATTTTTTTATAAAGATATGGTTCATGCTTTAATACAAACTATAAACCATGATAAAAACATAGCAAGGTATAACCGTTCTCTCAATTTGTCGGCCATGATTTTTTTTTGAAGTTTGCCAACATTTTAAAATCATATAAAAGTGAAAATAAAAAATTGAAATTGTTCGAAATTGTTGTTGCTTGAGATTGAAAATGAAAATGTGTGTGTGTTTGTGAGTAAATTTAAAAATTAAATTGTTTGGAAACGTCAAGAATTTTAAAAGTGACTCTCAGCGGTTCTACCTTACTATATTTTTATCATGCTATAAATCACACTTTCAAACTTTATAAAGAGCTTAGAAAAATTCCAAAAATCTATATCTAAATTTCGAGCTTTTTTAACAGAATTTTTAGAAATTTTTTAGGCATGCAGTTGACAGGCTTATAAAAATCTAGTAACATAAGTGCAAGTTTTGAGCCGCTACAAATCGCATTGATTTTCATTTTTTTTTTTGTCGACGGCGTTTTGCACTTTTTTCATATAAACATGAATTTCTTATTGAAGAATATTCCCAAGACAAAAGATAAAAAGCCAACGCCAGTTTTCCCTAAATTTCGCTATTTGTATGAAAAAAAAAACGCAAAAGCCGTCAGCACAAAAATAATAATAATCAATGCGATTTTTTAGGCGCTCAAAACCTGAACTTCATTTATTAAAATTTTATAAGCCAGTTAAAAAGTTCGAAATTTAGATAAATATTTTTGGAATTTTTCTAGGTTCTGTATAAAGTTTGAAAGTGTGATTTATATAGTTTTTGTTAAAGCATGAACCATATTTTTAACCGACTTCCAAAAAAGGAGGAGGTTATCAGTTCGTCGCATTTTTTATACCCGAGCGCACTTGTGCACAGCACAAGGGTATATTAATTTTGTTCACATAACGGTTGTGTTACCGCATAACTTGGACCACGTCAACTGATTTCGATAATTCTTTTCGCATCGGAAAGGTAGTGGTTTAGATCCGATCATTGGATCATATATATATGTATATATGTGTGTACATATTTATATGAGAATTGAAGTCGGGTTTGTTTTTTGCTTAAAAATTACTTGTTATAAAAAAATATCAAACAAATTTAAGTTTGAAAAACTTTGTAAATATTAAAAACGAAACACCATTCATCCATTTCTGACCGCCACTGCACATACATACATAAGTGAAAATGTTCCGCTCTAAAACAAATTTTTCATAAATCAACCAAAATAGGCAAACACATTTATTCTAGCAACTTAATAAGTGAAGAACAAACATTTTAATAATCGAATTAGATTCCAACAAAATCTTAAAAAAGGAATCTTACGCTTTGTTATGGGTCTTCTCGAATGTCATTTTTTGAAAACAATGTTTTGAAGCACCTTAAACACGCTAGCAATTCCTTCCAATGAATATTAGGTCTGCAATTTCGTACGATTTCTGTAACAGTGGAGCTGATAAAACAATACAAGCGGATAAATTGTTATATTTATAGTACAATAAAATCCCAGATTTTCAATGTTAAAGAACTGCATTTGATAATTTTATTTCTGAAATTAAAACACTTTCGTTTTTGTTCCATATTAAAAAATACTAATTTTATTTTGTTGCTACGGTTTATTGTATTCTGTTTCCGAATCTCGTTAGGTCCAATATTTTCAAAAATGATTGTATGTATTTTCTAATCGCGCTGATTAAGTTTTTATAATTTGCTTAGCAAATTATATATTCCAATAATTTTTTTAATACAAATTATTTTCCTTTTTACTTTTTCAATTACAAAACTTAATTTGCATGTCGTAATGTAACAAAAAGAATATGCTTTTCGAATAAATCATCCTTATGCAGTTCTTAAAATTACCTTCTTTCAATTAAAAATATGCATTTACGGCTTTCATTGCTCAAAGGGTTCTCCGCACATACAAATGTAGGTAAGATCATTTGTTTTATATTTATTTTTTATATTATTTTCATTTAAAATAGAAAAAAATTAGCAGAGACTGATCGATGATATTAACTTGTCCATACGCACAATATTTCTTAAAATCCCTCCTTAGCCAATGCATACATAATAATGTATGTACATCCAGAAGAGGAAGGAAAATGGCTGTGTTTTGTTACTATTACTCCATTTAAGTTAAACAGCTTATTGCTCCTAATATGTTGTTTTTTCTGTTGCTGGTCATCATCTGTATTAGCTTTTTTAAAAGGCAGTAACGGCAACCACATTTCAGGCCTTGGTCTCCACTGCCGGTGTGGATTCCACCTTTGATGCAGAGGCAGCAGCGTCCGAGCCAGCTGAAGTGGTACCTCCCTTCTTCTTAGCACCACCCTTACCCTTCTTGCTTGGCTGTAAAGGTGTTGCGACAAGTTCCTACAAAACAAATATAAACTTGTTTCAAAAATATTTAAAACCCAAACGTATTTCATTACTTTTAATTCTGGCTGGGCTATGCTATGTTCACTAGTAAAGTAATCCTCCGCGAAAGGAATACCGGTAACCAAATTGACTCCGTTGGGCATGAGCAGTACAGTGTGCTTAAACTGCGCCACATATTCAGCTGAAACATACAAAGTCAAAAGTAAACAAAAGGAAACAGAATACATATCTTTATCAGCTAATAATAATTCAATTCAATGAACTTCATTTTGGAGCTGTCTGCAGGATTAATGGTCAAAATATATCCAACTCTTCCTCACTCACATTGTCATACGTTTCAAATAAGAAGTTACGTTACTAGAGACGGAATTACTATGTACAGATAATTTCATTATTTTCGATAGTTATAACGATTGTTACAGTTATACATTTTACTTAAAGTTTAAATAAATACATTAAGAAAATATATAACTATATATTTTTCTGGCAAGGTGTCTGGCCGTAAACGAAACCGAAATCCGTCCCCGGAATTAATCCTTGCTTAGAAGCTATGTTATTAACTTTTACATGACTTACTTGGTTTCTCGTAGAGAACTTGGAAAGGCTCAATCATCTTGTGGGAAACACATTCAACAACCCCCATACGTGCCTTTGTTTCTTCATCGAAGTGCCTGATATTAAATGGCATATTACCATATTTTGTTTTAACCTGTAGTTAATTGCATTTCAAATTTATTATTCATAGATTTGTTTATTACTATTTCATAATAACTACATTTCTACACCTCTTACCTCCTGCAAAAGGGCACGCGATGCCTTTAATTTCAACATATAATTTTCATCCGTTTTTTTGTATATGGAGACTTTTGTATCCTTTTCACGACCCTTTATTGAAGAAAAAAATATTAATTATAATATTTTCCTCATATATAAAAGCAACATGTTATTCTTTTAATGTCCTCAGATCTCATAATCTTACAATCTCTGAGCATCAGTCATTCAGTTTTTAACAAGTGTGCCACGTCAAGTAGGAAATGGGAAGTAATCGAATGAGAAATCAATCCATTACTTTCACTTGCTTTCACCAATCGACTTCCTGCTCTCAAGCGCTCTTTTTTAATCATTGGAAATATAAATAATGAAAATTTAAACATAAATATGTATGCTTCAAAGCACTTACAATGCCTTCACCAGTGCTCACTATAACGTCGATAGCATAAACTTCATGTGTCTCGAATGTGCATTTCTCGTGTTCTTTGCGTTGATTTTCATTCGGGTTTTGAATTATAGTTTTTTCGCCATCAATTTTAAATTGTTTCAATTCATGACTAAGCATCCCCTCAATAGGTTTACATTTGAATGATTCGCTAATTTGTTGCACGGCGTCAGTAATCGTGTAATTCTGAGGAAAAAATAAGAATAAGGTTTAGTTTACGCTTTATTGATGACAACATTTATGAAATAGTTTTTCTATAACCTTGCATATAAACAGCAAAAAAAAAATAAGAAATTCTCATGGTGGGTACCATATAAATTAAAAATCCAAGAGGTGATCCGTTTACTTGCTGATCGTTTAATAGAAAAACACTTCGATTGAAAGCAATTACACACCACCGTATTCAAAATAAAATTGTTATCAGTCGAAAAAAGAGAAATTTCAAAAGCGAAAATTTCACATATTGGACTGAACATTTTTTCTATATGCAAGCGTTGAGATGTATTCTAGTATTAAGGATCTAGAAGACAATCCGTTTACTTGCAAACAATTTTTAAACAAAATTCTGGATTGTTTCTTGGATTTTATATCAAGTACAAATAAATATTGGCATCATAACGTATTAAAAGTATTGGAAAGATTTGTCAGCAGTCGAAAAAAGAGAAATTAAAATGGAGCAAATTTCTCATGGTGGACTACAATTTTTTTTATGCAAGCGTTGAGATGAATCCTTGTATTGCGCAAACAAGAAACATTCCGTTAACTTGCAAATTAGTTAATAACCGTAGGGTATCATAAATTTATGTTTGAAGATTATTAGGGGGAAACGCATTTATTTAGCATTGCACCATTGTGGCTCAACACGTTTACTTTTGCAAACATTTTTTTAAGATTTCGATAAATTTTCAAAATCCGAATCAATGCTTGCTATAATTAGTAGCACTAAATACTTAAAATGTATGTACATGTGTACAAATATACTATCATCTGTATATACATACATATGAATATCACAAATTTACAACACTTACGCTGTTTCCCGCTTTTAATAACCGCAATGCAGCCTGTACAGCCCAGTACGCAGCTAAAACGACATCGGCTTGCCGCCCAGTCACTTTTTTCTCGGTAGAGGATCCAATAACAACAGTATGTGCTGCGACAGCAATAAAACCATCTATATGTGCACCAAGATCTCTATGAAGCAAGAAAATGGTTGGGAGTTCGAGAGTTTGCTATTTAAATGCATTAAAATACGAATATATAACCAGCCCTTATATACATACATATGTACATATCGCACACCGTCTTAAAAAAGTCACAATTCAAAATTCGGCATTTTTGAAATTATGCACTAAAAATGTACACGGAGCTTTTATTTACCTTTCAGCAAAACCTGGAGAAAATTTTGGTTATTTATTAAAGAAAAAACGAATGTAAAGTCTCCCTTGCTAATATGATTAGCATGTGGTACGAAATAGTTTTTCGCATTTTCTGACGAACGTATTATTTTGAGTTGTGGCTCTTTTGAAGACGGTGTGCGATATGTATATCTTACTTCATGTTGATAATTTCGAATTAGTGACCTAAACAAATTTTATGAGAAATGCCACCTGTATAAAGGCACATAATCACACCAAATCAATATATAAATGGGTTTAAAATCGCACTTACATTTTCACAACATCCCCTTCCTTTAGAGTGTAGTCAGGATCATTCTTTGATGGTGAGAAATGGCATACGCAGTTGTTAACCGACAAACAAGTTGGGAATGCAATACCTTTCTTCAAGTCCTTTTCTTTCTTATATACCTTAAAAGGATATAATATTGTTATAGACCAGTTCCTTTAAAGGCATTAACGTAATATTATTTTCTTTGTTCTCAGATCTCATAATCTTGCAATCTTTGAGCATCAGTATCAGCAATATTGAAAATGCGCTAGACTGACCTTTAAATAAACTAATGACAGTCAGAAGAAATTCATAGAATTTACTGCAGTTTTCAACACAAGTGACAAATCAAACTCTCACGCGCTTGTTTTTAATCATCGAACATATAAGTATTCAACAAAATAGTAGCAATTTTTTTTTTTTATTTTTATGGGTTGGAGTAATAAACCGAACGGCAACTCAGCTGAGATCGACATAATGCTACTATATAACATACAAGGTTTTAACGAAAACTCAATCTTACTTTGTTGGTTTCCTCAACGATGAGACTGTCACCCTTATTACAGATATCCCGCACGGATGCATCGGCCGCACAGAGATCAATTATAGCTTTCAATGTTTCTGCAAATTCACAAATGAATTAATAATTTTTGTCTATGTATAAATACAAATATTCTAAAGGTGGTTTGCAAACTACTTCGGATACATAAGGGGAATTCTCGAAGTCACGCAATACAAAGCTTTGCCATAAGAAACCCGGTTTTTACCATGAAATCCGTTCACCGTGCAAGGACTTTGCAAGACTTAAAATTCGAAATATAGATCTACATATAAGTATGTTATGAAATGCGTGGCAGTATTATGGTTTGCCCGCTGATAGCTTGTATACATATGTATGTACATTAGTCCTTCAACAGCATTAAAACAAATGTGCGAGATGTATATGTACGTATGTATGTATGTATATAATAAAAATTAAAGTTATAAGAACATGAGCCATGAAAAAGTTCAAAAGATTTGTCTGATCGGCGGTGAAATTTTAGATGGTTTTTAGGTTATGTTGAATTAGGAATGTATATGCGCCGCGTGGCTTGCTCTACTTGGTCCATTTTTGAAATTTATTGAACTTCTCAAATAGGTTTTTTATATATACTTTTTTTTGTCTTTTTAATAAAAATAAAATTATTATTACAAACACGCATTACATTTTTAATTAGATAGAATTTTGTAAATATAAAAATTGAACATGATCAAATATACTTACTGTTGGCAATTTCACCGGCCAATTTGTATTTGGTCACCACCAAATCTTCAGCAATAGTTTTCTCTGGTGCTTCTTTCTCAACTTCGGCCATTTTCTCGTAAGATCTAGCTTAGTCCTTTGTGAAACAATTCGGGGGTAAGACCAGAAATCTAATGCTGTTCACACCTAAGCATATAAAACAAATAGCAAATCACTTGCTAGAATTGCTGGCGCAAATAATGTTGCAAAACTTTAACAAATAAACTTTATAAAAATGCTTTCTTCAATAATCAAATCACAAAGACCACTTTTTTACACACGTTGCTCTTTTCGCGACGGTGGAATTGTGCAAAAGGAAGGTAAACGATGTGGACACGAAGCATTGGAAATTACTTCGGGGCTGCCAGCTCGGCACGATTAAAAGATGTGCATGAAAAACCAGTTTTGATTTATATATCATTCTTCGCAAAGCCCTCTTCTATGTCTTCAAATATAAGCTGTGAGGTGTTTATTTTGCAACAGTTTGACCCAGGTGTGCTAAATACATTTTGAGTTTGACATAGAAAAAATCTAATTTAAACAATTACCTGTTTACCTTTTATGATAGAACGTAAATAGATTTACGTGCATTACAAAATGGAAATTTTTAATCGTGATGGCAGCCCCAATTGATTTCCGCGTCGATAAACTGTCATCGAAAAGAGAATAAAAAGAATAATAAAAGCTGTGTTCGTTTTTCTCAAGTTCGTTTGTTTTTGTTAAGCTGTACCTCCACGTCAAGCGTTTCAAGCGATGAGGCCATAGCATGACTCAATAATAGAAAGGTTTTGTAATAAAACACTCTTCTCGCTCCCACACATAAAATCCCTCCTTTACTTGTGCAGAATGTTGCTTACTCAACAGTTTCTAGTGATATTAGTAATAAAACCAAAAATTCGTCATACTAAATGTAATTTTCTAGAACAAGTGTAGAATAGTGACCGTTTAGCTATAACCCTGCAAAAATCGTTGGACCATGTAGTCTATTTATGGTAAATTGGAGTACTTACAAAAGTGTTCCTCTGTCATGCTGTAGCGGACCCACTCGTGTCTCTGCGCCAGCTTATTGTTTGTTATCCGATCACTGCTCGTGTTTTAACGAAATGTGATTGAAGTTGAGCATTTGAAAGCACATTTGCATGTCTGGCTGTAGCTGAACGTGTAGAGATGCTCGCTGTTAGTTCTTAGCTCCCAGCATGTTCGGGTTCGAATACCGTCAGAGGCAACATGTAATTTTTAATTTTTGTCTTGGTTTTTATTAATTTCGAAAAAGCATTTGAGAAGTGAAGAACAAAAGCGTGTACAAAGGAAAAAATATAACAACAAGCCCATTGTTAATATGTTGGAGTAGTTTTGTGCTACTCTGATGTAATGCAGGGATGGAGTATATGGTCCTGCCCTAGGACATCGCAATGTTAATTGGACCATATTTTTTATATGAATTGTGGTTAATTTTGGAGTACTCTTTGGTCCTTAGGGAGTACTCTTTACATGCATGCATGGAGTAGTCGCGATTTTTGCAGGGCTAAAATGAATTTTGATAAACCGTGTGTGTAATCAGCTTGAGCGCAAGTTCTTGATCCTGTAACCCATATAAAACTCCCGTTCAATTGAATACTTGAATCGTGTAAAAGCCGTGTTAGCAAGGAAAACATGAATTTTTTGCCCATATATCGATGCATCGATAAATCGTTAGAATCACTATAAAAAAAGCAATGCTCGGAAGTCCTGTGACCAAAATGAGATAATTAGCTAAAACCTCGGCGAAACGAAAATACAGCCAATGTTCGCCCATATGGCAAGCAGATCATATGGAGGATCGTTGGCGCGTGTAGCTTTCAAGTGTCTCTCCAATGTTAACTCAAGCAGGACACCGAAATTGTTATCAAGGTCCCAATTGGGACCTTTTCCACGGCGTGAATACCAACAAAAGCGTAATGGAAGCTCTGCAGACGCGACTTTAGCCCGAAATATTTGGAACAAACTCTTCGGAAAGTATTTATTAGCGACTAATATTCTTAGTTCCGGCATTTTAATGGTTATTGGCGATTTAATTGCGCAAGAGATTGAATACCGCCGTCATAAAATTGAATCAGTTGACTTTGACATCAAACATGACAGATATGATACAAACCGTATTTGGCGAATGTTTATTGTGGGCGCATTACAAGGACCACTTCACCACTATGTTTACAAATGGATGGATCATGTGATGCCTGTGGCGAATATGCGGAATACATTGCAAAAAATATTAATTGACCAAGTGATTATGTCTCCAGCTTGCATTTTGATATTTTTCTACTCTGCTTGTTACCTAGAACAGAGATCAGTCGAAGAGACAAATACGGAGCTGTGCGATAAGTTTCCTATTATTTATCTAATGGACTGGACAGTTTGGCCGGTCGCACAATACGTAAATTTTAGATATTTAGATACAAAGTACAGAGTAATGTTCGTAAATGTTTGTACAGCGCTTTATAACATATTCTTGTCCTATATGAAACATGATTTTTAGCTGAATTTCTTTATTTTAACGTATTGTGATACATTATAGTCAAAGTTGTGTCTAATCAAGGCACATAAATTATTATTATTGTACCATGGTGTCTAATTATCTAATAAAATATTCCCAGTTTGGCGCTGTATATACAAGTACATATGAATATACATACATACATACATAAATATAACCATGTTAACAAGCCGCTTTTTGGAAATCATCATGCGAGTTTACACGCAGTTCTAACCACGCTTTTTTTATCGGGACATACAAATATGGAATGTATTTGTGCTGTAATAAATGCGGCAATGTTACCTATTTTGAAAGAGTATCAAATTCTTCGCGAAAAATTGGCCGAGTTAGGTAAGAAAGTTTGCATAATTTCAGTAGATTTCCAGCTTGAACATACCCATGTTGCATAGGATATTTAAGCAAAAATAATCGTGCCTATTATGGTATCCGACGAATGCCATTCGCACGGATCTAATCCGAATCGCACTGTCATAACAAGCGGATGAGAAGGATTAGTTTCATGAGAATGGGATCCCTCGGAAGCAGACCTATTCCGGTCCGATAGATACCATTCGCACGAATCTAATCCTTCGCACTCGCTTATTCCGACAGTGCAAATCTGACTAGATCCGTCAGATACCGTAATAGGCATGAATACAATTTGTAAAAAAAAAATCATTATTTTTTTTGATTACTACACCCGGCTTAGAAAAGGAGACTTTTATTTAAAATCCTTCGCTTGCTACCGTAACACCAAACATGTTTCGCATCAGTTGCATATGCTCCTGTGCAATAAAATTTGCGATTAATGCCGTGGGAGCTTCATTTGCTCTTGTTATCTGTTGTTTGATGATTAAACGGAAATCGTCTCGGGAGCCCTTGTCTGTACCTCGTGTGCCAATGCGACAGACGCTTGAACCGGCCTGTGTTGGCGACAGATCGAAAGCAAAATCTTCATCATGTGAATTCCAGATATGCATAAATTCTTCAACAAAATCGATTGTTACTATGTACGTCGTAAATAACCGATATGAGAAAGACCGCCTCGACGTAATAAGTGCAAATATTTGTTCGGCCATAAGTGTTTCCCGTGGATATTCGAGTTGTAGAAGGACCAGCAAATCGCCAAGTATTTCATCCGGACAATTTGGCTCATAGAGTTTCCGCTGAAAGGTATACAATGTTGCATATAAAACATCACTAAGTATTATATTTAATAAAACACTCACACTTAATGTATTTACAATGGCTTTAGTACAGTACTGCACTAATGCTTTTTGTGTTAGTGGTATAAATATCATATGGCGGGGTACTTTTAACGTTAAATGCTCTAAAATATGTCCTGGCGTTGGTGGTAATTCGGCAATAATTTTAACAATGCACTCAAATCCCTGTAACTATAAATGAAAAAAGCTATATCTAACGCGTATGTATATACATACATACGAGTCTTTTATTTTGAAATTGGCATACGTTACTTAAATGATGGTTACTTCTAACTAAATGCACTTGTAAATCGTTCTACTACCATAAAATGACACAACTTTTTTATCGTTCAGATACAGGGAAATTAATGAAATTAAACGGCATGAAATAGCTTATGCCACACTTTCCAAAAGAAAAGGCTCATATATTAAAACTAAAATAGGATGTAAGCTTTAGTTTACCGTTAAATTCCCTTGGAGCAAATTCAAACTTAATAATTGTAAATTTTGCACTAAATTACTAGTCACCATCATTTCGGACATCAACTTCTTTGCCTCCTCTTTATGACCGAAATAGATAGCTAAATCAAAGAGGAATCGCGATATCCATGCAGCTAGTGGTAATGTAAGTAGCAGTTTACTGAAATCGCGTTGAAATTGGTCCGTGTTTAAAAGTTGCCAACATTGCGCAGCATGAACAAAAGCTTTTGATATATCTTTGCTCATTGGCGTAGTCAATGAGATTTGCGGAGGTTCCATAGTTTGTACATCTGAAGCCTCCACTTTCCAATCAACTGTATTTTCATGTAAATATATTTTAAAATATTCCAAATATGTATGTAATTTTAATTTTTATCTCACCTGTGAAGCCTTCAACCAAAACGTGATTTATATCAGCTTCCTCCGCTCGTGTATAACAATTTTTGATGTAGCAGTGCAATGAATAAATGAATAAAGTGGTAGCATAGAAAAGCACTTGAGTACTGCCTGCTGGGCTTATGGATACAATTTCTATAAGTTTATCCCAATAAACATTTTGCCCCCAAGTTTTATTGAAGGGTAAATAGGTTTCCCAACGTAATATTTTACCGCAGAGCATGAGAACTTGGAAAATCTTCTTCCATATTTCATTGTTATCACATTTGGTAGTATCGTCAATTATTTGGCGTATGTAATACTCCAATGAAATCGTAAATAACCGGCAAACGAGTAAAGGAGGTAGCTCTGGTGTCTTGTGGTAAATTAGAGGCAACGCTTCCTCCACGAGCATTTCTTGATACTTTTGAGGATTTTGCTTCATACCATCTGCTATCATCTCCAGCAATCTTGGCTACATCATAAAGACAACTTAGTAATCAGTGCTATAATTTGAAATATAAACTTACTGAATGAGTGATAGCAGCTTGAGGAAAGCGTTTTAAGATGAGCAATAAAAGCTTGCATTGATGAATACTGTTCTCGGTGTTATTAACTGTTAGAAGTAAGATTTTGTGCTGCACATCATATGAAACATGCTGAAACATTTTCACATAAAATTCTTGTGATGGTGTGATTTCATTTTCAGGTGCACGGAGGGCGTTTGTAAGTTCATTTACTTCATTCCATAACTCAACATTTTGGGTTTGGAAAGACAATACGCTGCAAGAAAATGAATTCAATAAAAGTAGCAAAAATTTAAAATGTTTAAACATACATATTACTAAAACACTTTGCTGCTTCTTCGAAATTATTCGCCTCTTTCTCCAGCTTGTATGCTTCGAACTGAAATCAATGTGGGTTATTATTTGGTGGAATATGTTACACTAGTCATATGCTTACCAGTATGCTAAAATTATTTGGATACAATGTCTTAGCTGTTATCAACCATGCCTTGGCAGATGCACAATCAGTGCTCCTCAGCTTTTGAGCTTGGGACACCAGATACTGTTCATCAGAAACTAACCTCTCCATGAAGTTGAACTTTGATTATGCGGGTATAAAGAATGAATTTGGGTATAGGTCATGAAATTACTCAATAAAATTATTATTTTGTATTATGTTAGCTCCACGACGTATTTTATCATCCTTGCTTTATCTAAGTATTCTCTGCCAATAGGTTTGTTCGTCGAGCAAAAAATTTGTACGAATTTGTACGAATTATCACGATTTTTGCCCAAATCGCGTTCGTGCAGACCAAAAAATTATCCAACACTCAAAAATTGTGAGAGCAAAGTGACAGTTCTCTTGGAGAGAAGTTGCAAATTCTTGCTGGAAAAAATTTTGCCAGCAAGAATTTGCAAACACGAAAAACATGTGGTTGTGGCGCATGGTTGCATTTTTGTCTACAATAATTTGAATAAATTAGTTCGTTAAATTTAAAAATTTATAAACACGAGCGATTTTTTTATGAAAAAAGGAAGTAAATAATTGTTGATATAATTAATTTAGTTAATTCCAATGATTTGAACTTAATTCGGCTGAAAAAAATGGTATTCGCAATCGGAATGCAATTGCAACCAGAGTCGATTTAAGAAACCCGACAGCTAGTACGATGAAGAAATTGAAATGTATGTTAAAGAAAGTCAGAACAACAAGAAATATACATGTATATCCTGTTTTTGGCCATCCGAAAGAATTTTAAAAATTCTATAAAAATTTTTTATGTTTGAAATGCAACCGTGGACGCCAGCTGGCAGCGAAACTTGCAAATTCCTGCAAATTTGCGTTCGTGCAGAAATTTGCAAGTTTCTCAACATGAGAGAGAATTTGAGAGAATTTTTTCTTACTCTCTGATATTTTGAGTGTTGGATAATTCTTGCTGGATTTTCGACGAACAAACCTAATGTTTCGGTTATTTTCATTTGCATTTGACGTTTTTATCAAGGCGAATTTATACAAGGTGGTGTTGATGGCGAATTTAGATTTTCGCCGCGATACTTATTAATGTCAAAATGATGTGTTTGTTGTAAACAAGGCGAATTCATATTACAACAAACACACTAGGAGCGTTCCTTATCTCCCAGAAAAAGTCCGAATTAATGAGAGCTCGACTGAATTGTCACTTCTACCTTGTTGAATATGCCTTGCACACAAGCATGTCTAGTACTTTCAAAGAGACACACCTTTTCATACGAACATATGTTTTTCTAAATGTGAAGTACAAATAGTACCATTCAATGGGGTTTCCAGATGACCTCAAAAAACAGAATTTTAAGTTTTTGTTCGGTATATAAAATTTTATGATCAATTGAATCTGCTAAAGCCTAAAATGCCATACAGCAGCTTTGGTTTGTCTTGGTTAGCTAATATTATTTTTATGCAAGAAGTATTTGGCCTTTACTGTAGATTTTCTTGAAGAAATACCTTTACGAGCATTTATTTAATGAGAATTGCGAACTGGTTAGGCAATTTTGATATTTTTATGAATTTGTGTTCTTCATGGTTTGTGTTCTTCATGGTTACTATGCCAAAAGCTGTTTTGCGAGAACGAACACATTTTCCTACTATGTACTCAATTTTATTTTCACTTCAGAAGCCTAGAGAACGTGGAGAAACTTTTCAGATATTTCAAATATCGAAACAAAATATTGTATCGATATCGTATCGCAACACCTGGTATCGATATAAATTAACCGATATGTTGAACAACGATATTGACATGATTCAATAATACAAGGTTAGATAATTATTGACAGCTGCGGTTTGACACTCCCTTACAAAAGGTTGCATTTACGAAGGCCAGAGAAAGGGCAAGAATGCAATCCCTTGTTTCGAAAATGGTAGTAGAAAAGTACGCAAATTAGGCAATTAGTAGTGAAGTTCCTTTCGTAAATTCTAATATATTTGCAGGAAATCTGGCATTTTAAACGAAATGTTGAACGTAATATTGATATATCTACGTGAATTACGTAATTTATATGCTAAACTGCAAAATTACTCAAAATTAAAATAAGACTACTATGAGATTGATGTAAACGTCCATTGCTTATGTTTTCATCAGTTAAATATGCTTCATATGCATATACAAATAAACATATTGCACAAAAGCTTATACTTTTATTTCACACCAAAGCTACACTGTTTCCATGTAAATTTGCAAAGAAGCAACACGGTGCCACTGCTAAGGGAGCGGTGCGAGAGGGACAACTGTCAGTTTATCGAACCTTGTATTATTGAATCATGCATGCGATATTGATATATTGAATATCGTATCGGTATCGCGCAACCCATGATTCAATAATACAAGGTTCGATAAACTGACAGTTGTCTCTCTCGCACCGCTCNGCGCAACCCTAGTAAACAATCATCTGAAAAATCGCGCTTCAGCAAGGGGTATTCATTGTACCTTCCGCCTGAGTAATTTATTGGATTTAGATCAATTCAAATAAATAGAATACTGGCTTAAAATATGAATGCAAATGGATTCGAACAATGGGTAAAAATTAATATAATGGCTTTCTAAAAAAATATATGTACATATATCTATTTTGTATAGGGCGGCTATATGGAAGCCAAAATTACCAAGCTGGAAGAGCAATTTTCAGCTTCTAGTAACCCCTATCGACGTTCAAATTTGTTTGCTGGAATATCAATTTACGTCAACGGTCTAACTATTCCTTCAGCGGATGAACTGAAACGTATAATGATGGTGCACGGTGGTACCTACCATCATTATGAACGATCACATACCACATACATTATCGCTTCGAATTTGCCGGATGTAAAAGTACGAAATATGAACACTGGTAAAATTATAAGTCCTCAGTGGGTCGTGGACTGCGTAAAAGAAATGCGTATTCTTTCTTACACAAGGTATCTATTGTATACAAACCAAAATAAATCCCAGCCACGTTTAGCCTTTGAGAAAAATAAAGATGAAACAAAAAATCAGGCCAAACTTGTCAAAGATGCTAATGAAATCAGAAGTAAAGACAACACAGCTCTGAAAACTGATAACAATCAAATTGAAAAGGATTTCGCACGTACTGCTGTAGATCCAAAGTTTCTTTCGGAATTTTACAATAATTCCCGATTACATCACATTGCAACGCTAGGCGCAGGTTTTAAACAATACATTTCTGATTTACGTGATCAGCAAGGCTCAAAAAAGTTTCTAGCGCGCTCAGAATTAAAGCAGCGGCTACTTCCAAACTCCAACACCAATATTCCGTCAATTTCATGGGTCATGCATATTGACATGGACTGCTTCTTTGTTTCGGTGGGACTACGCAAACATCCGGAACTGAAGGGTCAACCAGTGGCTGTCACACATTCCAAAGGTGCTTAGATTTTTGTATATTACGAGTAATTTGGTAACTGTGAGGTTGGTTTAATTTATTTGTAATAGAAATTTCGGCAGTAACGTATCCAAAAACATTTGGGAAAATTATGTTACAATGAGTTTGAGATGTAAACTGCACAAAATTTACTTGGGCTCTAATTTATAGGTGGGGCAAGTGCCAACGCAGTACCTATTCATCCTGGCGTTGACCGCAAAATCGAAGGAGAATTGTTTGCAAAGCGTTTTGAAGAACACCTACACAATAATATACTATCAGATAAGGTGCGCAGCGGTTTCGAAGCTAAAATGTCTCTTTCTGAGATAGCTTCATGTAGTTATGAAGCTCGTGCAAGAGGCATTCGTAATGGCATGTTTGTAGGACAAGCTTTAAATTTATGTCCTGAGTTAAAGACAATACCATATGACTTTGAAGGCTATCGCGAAGTTTCGCACACTTTATATGATACCATAGCTCAGTACACATTAAATATCGAGGCAGTCAGTTGTGATGAAATGTTTGTTGATCTAGCGGATGTATTAGATGAAATCAAAGTGGATCCAATGGATTTCGTATTTTATGTGCGTGAAGAAGTTCGCACAAAAACTGGATGTCCATGTTCTGCAGGTGTTGGTGGAAATAAGTACATACGTTTAATTTAGCTAGTTTAGCATTTTGCGTAAATATATCACATTTAGGTTGCAAGCTCGCATGGCTACCAAACGCGCCAAACCAGATGGTCAGTACCTCTTACGTCCAGATGGTGCCGAGGAGTATATGGCTGATATAAATATAAAAGATTTGCCCGGGGTTGGAAGCAGCACTGCCTATATATTGAAGCAGAACAATTTAGTAACATGTGGGGATCTTCAAAAGGTTTCGTTGTCAAAATTACAAATGCATGTTGGCAAGAAGTTTGGGGAAACACTTTATCAATTTTGCCGTGGTATCGACAGCCGGCCCCTTATCTATGGACAGGTAAGAAATGTCTAAAGTATATGCAAAGCTTAAAGATTTTTTTTTCAGATACGTAAATCCGTTTCAGCGGAAGTGAATTATGGCATTCGCTTTAAAGAATCTAGTGAGCTAGAAACGTTTCTTCGGCAATTATGCACCGAAGTACATATCCGTCTGAGCGATATAAAACGCAGGACGAAATGTATTACGCTTAAATTAATGGTGCGCGCCAAGGACGCACCACGAGAGGCTGCTAAATTTATGGGTCATGGAGTTTGTGATCATATAACAAAATCAGTTTCATTATCGGATTACACTTGCGACCTAGATACGATTACACGTACAGTGTTAACAACTATGAAGGCTTTAGAACTTTCGCCAAACGAGCTGCGTGGCATTGGTATCCAACTTTCTAAACTAAATGATCCTAACGAGAATAAAGAACGAAAAAATAATGTTATACTGAATATGTTTAGCAAGGTGGCAGGAAAGCAAAAAGGTAAATAACACTGGTTTACGGCAAAAATGTTCTATGGATGCCACTATCCAATTCCGAATTTCGGAATCACCGAACAATTCTACATAGAAATTGGATAGTGGCGTCTGGAGAACAAAAACCAAATTAAAATTTGTGACCCAGTGTAATTTAATCTTACATATTATAGACTAGCTTTTCTTCATAATAAGAATCAATTATTTAGAGATCATAGGTCCAATCCAAAATGATAACAGCAACGGCAGTGCCACAAATAATGAAAATGAGATATCAAACCGTAATGCACCTTTAAATGTACAAAATGACGAGGTGACTAGTAAACTCATGGGGAAACGTACGCGTGGCAGACCCGTTGGCAGCTTATTTGAGAAAAAATCTAAAAAAGGTCCAGATATATTAGATTTAATGCAAAAGGCCGCTGCAAAGCAGCCTGATTTGCCTAGTGTCAATTTGGGTATTAGTGTCACCATACCCAAAGATATAGATCCCGACGTTTTTGCGGCTCTGCCTTTGGATATCCGTGCCGAAATATTACAAGCTCATAGCAGTTCCTCACAAAAGTTAGCTGAGAGCGAAATACTATGTCGGTCTTTAAATGAGAGCGATTTTCAGCCATCCACATCTAAAGCAGCTCAGCTGAAACAGCAGCGCAAGGCGCAAGAAAAAGAGCACAAGAAACACACATTGAAAGAGACTAAATCAACGATGTATATAGATCCGGAATTTTTGGATGCATTGCCTCAATCGTTGCGTTTGGAAGTTGAAAAGGATTTTCTGCATCCAAAAAGCATATCCATAGATGGAACTGCAGGGGAAAAATATGGCCAAGCAACTGGCAGTGATGTTAAAGAAAGTCCTAGAACACAAGTATCTCCTGATAACTTATTCATGCAAGCAAATTGCATGGAATTACTGTTAGCTTGGGTAAAAAGTACAAATGTGCCAGAAACATATGATATCAACTTGATTGCATCTCATGCTGAGGAAATGGTCAAGGCACACGAAATTGATAGGCTTTATACACCTCTGATTTATCTATGCAGGTCAGTTCTACAAATAGATATAAAAAAATAGTACTAATTTGAAAATACCTTTTAGACTACTCAATCAACAGAAGAGCAGGGATACAACCAGTGAGTGTATATGGCACAATGCATATCTGAGTATTATAAATGTTGTACAAAAGGAAATGAAAAAGGCCTACGATGGTCGAAGCCTGTTTATAGGCGCTAAGTTAAAATGTGATAAGTGTATTGCACTGTAAAAAAGTTGTAAATTTATCATTTACATACGTTTTTAAAAATGATATTAAAATGAAAAGTAAAGAAAGTTTTTTACAATTTCTATACATTTTATATGCACGACCACAGGGTAAAAGCAGTTTGGAGCTAACCCAGCCCTACATGTGTCCCTCAGAATCATTCAGTCAGTTAACTCCAACAATTTCATGTGAGTTAATTCTACACTGAGAAGACGTTTCTTTATCTGCGTATAATACATATACATATAGACCAATTCCAAATATTGCCGGCGAGACGATTTCTTGGAGAATTATTTTTTTTTCGAGAAAAAGTCTTAAGTTCAAATTTTCAATGAAAAGAATTTTCCCTGCAGAAGAGAAAAGAAAATTCGAGTTCCGACTCCGCAGGTTATACATTATTTTAGGCACTTATGCTTGTTGCTTTACGATTATCAAATGGCAAGTTCTTTACAAATATTGGTATTATTTTCTGCGAATAAAATTATAAAAGAAAAAGCTGAAAAGCTGCTATTTTTACAAGCTTTTAAATTAACTTCCCGGCAAGCTAGACTTGAAACGTTCAGCATAGTTCCAATAACGATGGCAATGCAATTTAAAATATAAATTAATTCCTTAAATGGTCTAGGGGTATTGGTATCAAGGTGGGCCAAACACATTAAAATTATGGCTAACAGAGCGTAGCAAAGGAGGGAAAAATGCCTCAAGTTCTCTTTGCAGCTCGGTAAACGATTATTGATGCATGTTGTTGAGTTTTGTTTGTTCGCTATAACCATATACAACTGTGAAATATTGCACAAAGTTATGCCCGGCAAACACAGTCTCTAACGTTAGAGAAGTTTTGATTTCTACATTAGATAACTAGGGTAATTCTCTAATCGGTCTCGTGTCGATGACACGAACTGAGCCTTTATACATACATTTGAAGATGATTTTTTATGTATGCTAATTCATAACTTTATGAAATAAAGATAAATTCATTTGCTCAAGAAAATGCAGATTGTCTTCAGTGTTTCATTTTCTAAAACGACAAAAGAGTCGTAACTCAAAATTTAGCATTTTTGAAATTATGCGCTAAAAATGTACAGAGCTTTATTTACCTTTCAGCAAAAGCTGGAGCAAGTTTCTGTTTTAATTTGTTAAAAGAAAACCTAAGGTAAAGTCCCCGTTGCCCATATGATTAGCATGTGCTACGAAATAGTTTTTCGCATTTTCTGACGAACGTATTATTTTGAGTTGACTCTTTTGAAGACGGTGCGCATATTGATGCTCAGTCCGTTAAATTTAGTTGGCTCTGTTAACTGACCGCTCTCCTTATTTAGCTTAATAATAATAATAGATTGACGCTTACACATATGTTAGTGTTTGGCTGAGCTCCTCCTCCGATTTGTAGCGTGCGCCTTGATGTTGTCACACAAAGAGGGACCTACCGTTTTACGTCGACTCCGCATGACGGTTGTATTTTTATGAAAACCAGTTTTTTATGACAGAAATACACTCGGAGGTTTGCCATTGCTTCAGAAAACCTTTTTTCAATTATTATTTTTTTTTGCTATGTTGCTTTGACCAGGTTTTGAACTCAAGCCCTGCGGAGTGGTAGCGTGCACTGCTAATCACTACACCACAGCGGCCACCCTATTTGGCTTACTTATCTTTAATTAACATTTGAATAAAAATAACCATATAAAACAAAGGTTGTTGTTGTTGTAGCAACATACAAGTTCCCTAAAAAGTTTTTGGGGAGTGTTGGTGGAGTGACAGTCCTTGACCAAATATAAATCTGGGTCGTTCCGGTTACGTAGACTCGACTGTCGTGGGAACGATAAAACAAAGGTGAAATGTCCTTATGGGTCGACATGGCATACTGATAGCAGCGATCCAAGAAACGAAGTTGCACATTAACAATTACGCCGCCACTGCTGAACCCGGCGAAACCCGCCAACATGAGTGTGTTCCGCACATCGTCGGGTCCAGTTGTTCTTCGTTATAGGTCTGGACCTCGGTCTTATACCCGAAAAGATGCCTTCTGCTGTATCTGAACGACCTGCTCACTTAAAAAGACTTCTTAGAATGGCTTTACTTAAGAAGGCCTTACTAAATTATGTTCTGAGAATGACCCATAACTGTCGGGTCTACGTAACCGGAACGACCCAGATTTATATCTGACCAAGGACTGTCACTCCAGTAACACTCCCCAAAAACTCTTTGGGGAATTTGTATGCTGTTACAACAACAACAGCAAAAACCTTGAAATCCAATGGAATATCACTCTTTGCAACAAGTGCAGCTTCGATAACAAGCGAAGATCGAAAATTGAATGCAACTGGGAGTAAAATTCAGAGCAAGAGAAAATTTTCAGAAAGTTATTAACGCAAAACTAGTAAAAACTTGCAACTTAAGCTATTTTGTCACTTTCTATAGGTTAAGTTTTGGCGCGCAATTTACTTTTTAATTATGAATAGTTCAAATCGTCATAAAAAAAATATTCAATAGATTTAAAGTTTTCACATTTCATTTCACTAATTATGTTTCATCAAATCGTTCTCTTAAACAGTTTGTTTACATTTGAATTTGAAACATAACCTTACTTTTTGACTCCTGCTAATTCCTGCTAGTAAAATTGTTACTTGCAAGATTTTGCAGCTCTCTCGAGTTACGTTCTCGAATTCGCAATCTCTTGCAAATATTTTGGGTTATTGAATGCATTTCCAGTAAGAACTTGCAAGTACTAGTAACAATTCGTAAACATTTTTTTATATTGAATGCACCTAACGCGAATAGAGCACGATGATTTCTTTACTTTTCGAATCGCAGTAAAAGTAAGACTCAGATTTCATTTCTGAACTTAAAGTTTAAGAAACTTAGTTCCACAGGGTGAAGCCCTAAATGTAACAAGTAATTTTTAAAGAAAAAAAAAACCGACTTCAATTCTCATATAAAATTTTAAGAGTACCGTTAATTCTTGCATGATTCAATTATCGGATCTAAGCCAAATTAGTATGGGACCACCTGAGTACCACCTTTCCTTAAAAAAAAAAAGAAATAGAAAACGGTTAACATGGTCCAAAGTTATGCGGCAACATACATCAACAAAAATTTCCGACGGATTGATAACGTCAACCTTTTTTGAAGTCGGTTAAAAATACAAAGGAAAAACCTTTTTTATTTCCGAATCGCACTAGAAGAAAAGGTTAATCGGCGCAACCTAGTTGAAAACTATCATCTAACCGTGGTTGCACACATTTGACAATACAATCTACTAAGGTTTAGAAATAAAAGAGATGCTTTGTGTTTTTTTACATTTAGGACTTAACCCACACTAACCCTCTACCTAATGTGCTTTTATTTAATATTTTTATTTTTATATTGCATAATATAGATTGGCTGTATTTGTAATTTATTGATTTAAAGATTATTTAGAAAAACAATGAATTGAATTCATAAAAGCATGTTCTCAATTTTTTAATAAAAAATTATAGTAAAGAAAAATATATAATCATAAATGTTAAATGGTTTTTTAATAGTTTTGTAGTTAAACGTCAAACTGCTTATATTTTTTAAGATTTAACAGCATACATAAGCAATAATAGACGTGAGTGCGCAGCATGGTATTTAAATTTTTCAATTCTCCTTCTATACTTCTTTTAATTGTTTCCGATTTCCATAGGGAAGCTTTAGGATATTAGACATACCATAATAGAACAATTTGTCATTAAAAAATTTTGGATTTTATTTATTTGTTTTACAATTTTCGTGGCCATGGAAGTTATGTATTTAAATGCGAAGCTCGTCTAGATACTTCTACATTGGCAATATAAGACATTGATCTTTAAGTCCAGCTGTGGAGTGTATTTATTGTCGACGTTGTTGCACTGTGTACAAAGAAGTTTTTGTCTTAATTTTAAATGCACAACTGCGTCGCTTTTGAAGTGTACACATATAGTGTACATGTATGTATATTCTGGGCTCTTCCTATTACTTCATTTACTTGATGAATCTCTACTAGTTGTTTATTCACCTATAGTGTTTTTTAAATCAGTTCTCGTCATTTTACTGTTTTTCTTCTTACTATACCTCAGTTTAATTTCATCATTATCTCTTTCATGTATGTATGCATGTAGCTATGAATGTTGTTGTTTTGAAGGGCGGGTATGTGGCAGACAAACATTTAAAACGCTATCGCGCACGTCCGTTTTAGCGGCTGAATTCAGGCGCATCATCTTGGGTGATGTCACCATATTTCCAGATGCCCAAATGCGCAGCCAATGCAGTTTGCTGGGCTGCTCTGTACTGCTCCACCAAATCTTTTAGCTTACGTTCACGACGTTTCTCGGCTAACACATAACCGTCAGCTACCAATTGTTTACCAATGTCGGCTATGGTGGCTGCATCATGCACAGTTGCTAATGCCGGCCCAGTTGCAGGTTTTAGTTCCACATTTAGTTTAACAGTGCGGTTAAGCACGTCTTCGGCAAACAAGCGAAGAGCCTCTTCCTTGTCTTCATTATCCGTGGGAAGCTGAACCAAAGCGAGCGCGTACTCGGTGGCGTACGGCCTATCGCTGGTAAAACCAGAAGGCAGGGATGCCAAACGATGTGTAGGCACAGTCTAAAAATATGAAAATAACCTTAGTTTGTGGGCATAATAGATAACAAAAAAAAAGAACAAATATGACAAAGAATAAAACATTAGATATGGTAGTGTTGCGTAAAAACTGAGCTAGCCATACACATATTTTGATCCTCTATTATCTGCCATTAGCGTTAAAATTGTTTCACTTTCTACGGCATTAAGACACAATATAACAAAAAAATATTGTTTTTGCGCTATCAACCGTGCCCAGCGATCCAAATCAGTTACGCTACAGCCATATTGACGATGGAGTTTATGCTTATGACAAGCATTAATCAAGCAATGTATAACAAATATGCTCGTTCTTCTCGCTTTTTGATTTTGCAAGCTTATGACTCATGCGTTACGCTTTGAAACGGTAACGGATCTAAGGAGCTTGCCACAGGAGACTTATGCAAATATGTTTATAGGATTTAGCCAGGCCTGAGTAGCCGTTACAACAACCGGTTCTGCGAAACTTACCTCCTTGTTTCCATAGTCGATGTAGAGTACAGTAGCATTATTGCCTTGTACACGCTCCACCTTGGCTCGGTACCACTGGTTGTCGGCAGAGAATTGTGCTGCGCAAATGTCACCTCTCTTCGCTGTGTAAGCGCCAACTATTGGCGGGTTCGCTTGGAAATCTGCGTGCAACTTGGCCATCATCGCTTCCAATTTCGCGCCATTCTCTACGGCTTGCGCAAAGAATGTCAAATCGGCTGTAATCTCGGTAACAATAACATCTTCATAGTTCACCTTACGTTCCACGGGTGCCTTTTCATCTTTCTCTTCTTCAACAACAACCGGCTTCTCTTCCACGACCTGTTCTACGTAATTTGCCCATATATTCTTCTTGGCTGCCTTTGCACGATCTTCGGCATTCTTTAGTTGACGGTAATATTCAGATTTCTCAGCGCTAAAATGTACTTCAGCGAGGCCTTCCTCAACCAATGCGACTGACAAGTTTACATTGTTATCTGTCCAAAGCCAACCAATAACAGAAGATCCAGCCTTGTCGGTGGTATCAATATGTACCGACACATCCCTTTGTAGAACGCGGTCACGCGTGAAGGCTAGCGCCTCCTCACCATAAGGCTCACCATCTTGAGCGGGAACACCGTTTAATGCCGGACGAGAGGAACGCGGACATGAAATACCAGCGAGCAGGAATGTCACCAAACAACTATCCTTGGGCACGTATAAACGCAAACGTGAACCACTAGCGACGAACTCGACAATACCTTCGGTTCGTAGGGCCCGTTGCCAAGATGGTAGATACTGTACTTTGATACGGGAATGATCCACAGTCAGGTCATTGATACGCAATGGCGCATTATCCTTTTTACCAAATATGCCCTTTTGGCCCTTGATGGCTTGGCTTTCGGCAGCCAACAGCTGATCATATACAGAAGAGCGTTGATCATCGTCTTGCCGATGACGTACGCAGTGGCCCAAACCCTTTGCGACCATAGCCTCAGCCACATTTTGTCCGCCGACTAATACGGTATAGCAATACTTCTCAGGGAAATTATCGCGTGCAGGCGAAATGTAATCCAAATTGCATTGGACTTTCTTATTGATGAGTTTCTTGCGCAAAAATTCACGTGCTTCAAACATGAAAGGAATCTCATAAAGTGGGCGGTAGTTCTTGCCGCGTGGAGGCAGCACAACCTCACCATCAGCACCGACGACAGAACGATTGTCACGTGGTGGTCGAATCGAAGAAAAGAATACCTTTTTGACTTGGCCATTTGACAAACGCACGCTTATGGCATCTCCATTAAAAACTTCTACAACTGTACCGGTGAAATCCTTTTCCTTGGCATTCACAGTGGGTGCCTTTGATTGGTAATCTTGCCACAAGTGCAGACGTTTCTCCTTAGCAGTTCGTTCGGCAGCACGCAACTTATCGGCACCTATGTAGGACATAGAGTGGCGTTAGTTTAGAGAACATTGTACAAATTTGTAAGCATATATCAAAATATTCAGGCAGGTTCTGCAATTCACTTCCGAGTGAATTTCAATCCCTGCCAATTTTAATTCTACGCGAATCCGACTCAAATTCACTCGGAAGTGAATTGCAGAACCTCCCTGATTATGCTTTGCTGTCAATACAAAATAGTTGAATTATAGTAGATATGTTTATATGTTGACGGGGTGAAATGATCTTGTCGCTTAACTTTTTAAAAGCATCAAAATCTTGGTTTCCGTCTATTTGATTTCGCATCACATTATGTTAAGCAAGAGCATATTAATGACATAGCAAAAAACTGCACAAGTAACACATTGTAATGCGCGACTTTTAAGTACATACATACATACATTTCGTAGTTTAAAGTACAAAACCGCGTATGTGATGTTGCATTCATGAGTTTGGTGGAAATGGTTCTTTTTTTATAAAGCACTCGCTGTTGCTTTGACCAGGGCTTGAACCCAGGCCCTGCGGAGTGGAAGCGCGCATTGCTTACCACACCACTGCGGAATACATATCGTCGCCTGGGTAAAAGATTGTCGTAAGCGCCATTTTGACGATTTTTAGTTCTAGATGCAGTATCAGTTTTCAGATATCTCCTTTAGTTTCCGAGATATTGACTACAATTTTTTCTATAATTAAGTAAAATTTTAGTTAGTGATGCAGCCATATTAAACCAATCAATATCTTAAAAATGACATTCTCCATTTTTGGATATCTAATTTAGTTTCCGAGATATTGAGTAAAGTGTCGTTAATTTAGTAGAAATTTTGATCACATTTTGTCGTATTTCATACAAAGTGGCTGCCAAATTGTGGACAAATGACGCTTACGACAAAATTTTACTAAAGAAAATCCTTCATAAACTCAAAACTAATAACTATACACATAAAAAATCTAATAATTTAAGAATTTTGTGACCTAGTAACTTTTTCAGAGACTTCGGAGAAAATATATCTTCGCATTTTTGAGAAATTGGGCCTGTTCGAGGCACGTAATAAAAGTGGCAATACTGCCGTACTGATGAAAAATGGCAGCATTGTTGAAACTGCCCAACTGAAAATACATTGCTAGAAATTCACACAGAACGTGATTCTTTAATAATTCACGCAACACTGCGGTTGTGATTGCTACTCGAACAAGCCGATTGTATTCCAAATTTCATAATTTCGAAATTAACATACGACAAACTTTTACCCAGGCGACGATATGTAAACATGTATATGTATGTATGAGCGCTCGGAAAGTTAAAAGTTGTGCATGCATATTGGACAAGGCGAATTCATACAAGGTGATATTGGTAGATCGAAAAAAAATATTAAATAATAATAGATTGGCACTCGGAGGTTTGTCATTGCCTGCCGAGGGGCGACCGCTATTGGAAATATTTTTTTTATTAAGGCGGGTGGAACCGGCCTGGAATCCATAGCGCACACTGCTAAGCACTACACTACAGGCAACTAACTATATAAAAATTATATATCGAATTAAAGGTATTTTTATGCTCTTTTAAATAAACATATTTCAGTATATATGTATGTAGTTAACAATGTATTTTTTTAAGACAAATATTCATTTTATTTAATAAACTGTAATTTATATATAAGCATTTATATTAGATGAAGATATTTTAATTACCTTTCCAACCATATCGGCTCAATATTTTTCGATATATAAGCTTTGTAATATTTCAAAAATTTCATTCTTACTCCAACCCAAAAATTGTATACCATTAAAATCTTTAAAAAGGGGCCGGCCACGCCTACTTTTTTCAACGGGATTGGCAGCACTGCCTTCCCTTTATCTAAATTACAGCAAACACGTGGCTATCAATTACACCTTATTATGACTTCATCATTCCAAAAATTTACACACAAAGCACTATGAAGAATATTTCAAAACTTACCGCTCTTCATGACTGCCATTGACCAGTCAACACATTTAGCCAAGCCCTCGCGCAGCAAAGATTCGGCAATGTTTCCTTTTGGAAATATAATCGTGCCAATAAAGTTTGAGTTATTTACGGACTCTAGGCGGATTTCTACATCACGTTGCAATAAACGCGACTCCACAAAGAATCTTGCCTGGTCGGCAAATGGAATTTTCACACTCAGATCTGGCTTGCCATCTGCATCAAGTTTAACTCCTGGGCAACGTATACCCGAAATCATCAAAGTTATGTATTGGAATTCGGGCAGCAAGAAGGCACGAACCGTCGATCCATCTCGGACATGTTCAATAATTGCTTTTACAGGCTTTCCACCATAATATTCAACTAAGTGAGCGGGGTTCTCCTGCGTCCATTTAATATGACGGACTTTTTCTACAGGTGGCACATGTGACCACTTGCCCCTATTTGCCGACTTAGCTTGATCTTCTAGCTCGATGAGGCGTTGAAGTTCGCTAGATGGTCTGCCCTCACGACGGACGGTCACGAAACCTTCGCGTACCATAGTTTCGACCATATTCTCTCCGGTTTCGGCATCTTTTCCAAGCCAGACAAAACCATACTCACGATTGGAATTGGCAGGCTTCTCAAATGAGAATAAGACATCTTCACCAATTAGTTTCCTCCGTAGAAATTCACGCGACTCCCAAGCCCAGGGTTCATCTTTTGTTTCATCACCACCTGCACCTGGACGACGGGCCAGCTTAGGAGCGAGAACATACGAGAAAGTGATTTGTTTCTCCGGAGGTGGCGCACCTTTTTGGGCTCGAATCACAACAGTATCTCCTGAAAGAACCTATTGAAAGTAATATAAAATATATTGTTATGTAACGTATATATAGCGTAGCTTTATTAAATTGTTATGAAAATACCCATTTTAAGAATTTATTACCTTCTTCTTGTATACACCTGCAGTACTCTGGTTTCTAATTTTAGTTTCAATCACATGTGTTCTAAAATGAAATGAGTGAAGTATGCTACAGAGGATCTACAAGTATACATTTTTGGCGCCATCTACATTTCAAGCATATGCAGGTAGTCACGATCGCTGTGTCTTCCCCCTACAAAGTCTACATCATCACTACCAGCGATAAACTATTGCAAGCGATATATCGCTACTGTGGACTAACTACTCACTTCCATAGAATATTGGTATATTTTATAACTGATAATAGTTGCATTCGCGTATCCGATAACTATTATAGTTGCGTTTTCGTATTCTCCAGCAAAAAATACTTACGGCCGGTTGTTCAATGTCTGGTTATCACTACCACAACACTATCAACAATTAAGGCTCTGTTATGCATACTTGGCATTGCATGCACTGCTATACCATTTTTACGTAGAAATCAAAAACCAACAGACTTCTACGTATGTAGTGCTGTGCGTTCGATAACCGATTACACGCGAGGCTCATTTAACAGATTTCTTATGTGACAGCTCTCAAGCCATGCCAAGTATGCATAACGGAGCCTTTAGGGCCGGTTGCTCAAAGGCTGGTTGACACTAATCATCGATTAACAACGTTATCGACGTTTTCGACTCCATGCATATAACACGGTGTCGGTAACGTCGATAACGATGTTTAACCAGGGATTAGTGTCAACCAGGCTTTGAGCAAACGGCCCTTAGACATCATGCATGTAACATGTGATCGATAAAGCAGTAGTTGTGATTAACCGGAGCTTCTACCTCCGATTTGTGCTAATCAGACATTGAACAACCGGCCCCTAGTAACTTGCCAGTAACCAAATTTCGGAGATTATGAAAACTCAAAACCAACAAGAATTTGCAAGTTTTATTAACAGCTGATTAATTTGTTATCTTCCGACGCAATTTTCTAAGGGCCTGTTACTCAATGTCTGGTTAACACTAATCTGCGGTTAAACATCGTTATCGACGTTTTCGACCCCATGCATACAACAGGGAGTCGGTAACGTCGATAACGGTGTTTAACCGCAGATTAGTGTTAACCAGACATTGAGTAACCGGCCCCAAGAAAAAAGTATTTTCCATCTTATTATATATTTAGGGCCGGTTGCTCAAAGCCTGGTTGACACTAATCCCCGGTTAAACATCGTTATCGACGTTACCGACACCATGTTATTTGCATGGAGCCGAAAACGTCGATAACGATGTTAATCGGTGATTAGTGTCAATCAGGCTTTGAGCAACCGGCCCTTACTTAAATGGGTTTATTTTGTCAATTGCAACTCTAATGGCCGTTTTCACCATCTCTGGTTAACACTAATCTCCCGTTAAACATCGTTACCGACGTTATTGACCCAATGTTATATGTATGGAGTCAGTAACGTCGGTAGCGTTGTTTAACTGGAGATTAGTGTTAACCAGAGATGGTGAAAACGGCCCTAAAAGCACCACAAACAATGTATATATGTATAAAAATATATGTACATACATTTTGATTGATTAAGGAAAATATTGCATAAAATAATATCTAACGTAACAAATGTGAAATTACTATAATTGTAAACTGGAAAAATACCAAGAAGCTAAATAAACTAAACTAAATATCACATTTATGTCCATTATGTAAAGTAAATTTTTAATTATTAATTAAATTTTTTTTTCAGTCAAAAATAAAAGTAAAATTTTAACTTTTATATTTGACTGAAAAAATCTGTCATAATTTAACTTTTACTTTAATTGCTGACTTTAAAAAAAAAAAATAATAAATCATATAGGATTAACATTCCTTGGCTAACCAGGATCACATTGCTATATACAAATGTTAAAAAGACCAATTCGTTCCGACTGACTTTTTGAATTGAAATTTTGAAAATAATAGATTTTCGATCCTTGGTATACAACAAACACCATATAAATTCAGATTACAAAGTTTAAAAAAATGAGAAAAAACCGGCTTATTTTCACGAAAATTTCAAACTTTTTAATCAGAATTTTGGTATACATTTTTGTGAGCTGCCTGCAAATGTTTTTTGATGTTGGCTGTTCTCTGTCGCTTCACCTGAACGTATGAAAAGATATTTCAAATAATCGGCAAAGAATCGGCGAAAAAAGGCCGATGCCGATTACTCGGCCGGACTCCACTATCTAGTAACTTACCAGTAACCCAACTTTGGAATGAGCCAACATTTGCTCCCAATTTGAGAAACATGCAAGAAAATACACAAACTCAAAACCAGCAAATAGTAGTTCTGTTCGTGATGCAAAATGATTAATACGAACTATTAGTTTGTTCCAGTACACTAGGACATAGTAAGAAGGGGCCTGTTCGAGGCACGTAATAAAGGCGGCATTACTGCCGTACTGATGAAAAATGGCAACATTGTTGCAACTGCCCAACTGATAATACATTGCTAGAAATTCACACAGAACACGATACTTTAATAATTCGCGCAACACTGCGGTTGTGATTGCAACTCGAACAAGCCCAAGTAGTCAGGGTATTCATCTAAACACGTAAATGCTTCGTAAATGTGTAAACCTCGAAAATAAACCGGATTTCCATACGAAATTAAAAAAGTTTACGAGGTTTATACAGTTTCGAGGCATTTACGAGTTTAGATGAATACCCTGACTATGAAATTACAGGAAGTCGTTCCGGTTCTCTCACTCATTCCGTGCATATTCAAATATTTCGTTGTTTACTTCCATTTTTGCTTGTACTGCGTTCTGTTTTTGTTTACAAATGCCTATCCTGCCTATCGTTTGACACTTTTCATGAGCTTGCTGGAAGAAAAACTTCGGGCAAAATCCTGTAATTTATGACTGGGAGGAGTTGCTCTCTTACTCGCTCAAAAGTGCTCCCAGGGAGAGAAGTTCTTGCAAACGGGAACGACTTCCTGTAATTTCATACTATTTCTTACTATGTCCTAGTGTACTGAAACAAACTATTTGTTAGGATAATTTGAATAAAAAAGTTCGTTAAAATTAAAAGTTAATAAATTCGAATGATTTGCTAAGGAAAAAGTAGGTAGACGTTTTTTACGCAATATATTTAATTCCGATGATTTAAAAAGTTCGAGGTTGAAAAGGCTGCATTAGTAATCGGAGTGCAATAGCAACCATAACCAGAAGATAATTTAGGTAGGCCTTAAGTGAAGCCCATTCTAACAGGCCTACCCAAGAAGGGATGAAGAGAGTGCTTCCCTGCAAGAATTCTTGAAGGGGTTTTTATATTTACAATCTTCGCGAAGTATAAGCTTATGATATTTAGCATTACAAATGAATTTAAACATACTTGCAGGTTTTTACAGGAAGTCGTTTCAGGTGACCACCTCCGATAATGTTTATTAATGAGGAAAACAGCTGTTCCTGCAAATCGTGAATTTCGTGAATATCGTGAAGCATCTGGAACGCAACTAGTATTGTTCTTGCCGTACCAGCACTTTGACCCGAAAATGTCTGGTGATCAAAATTATTGTAGGACATAAATATGACAGAAATTAATTTAGGTCAGCCTTCTTAAGTAAAGCCATTCTAAGAGGCCTACCCAAGAAGGACTGAAAAAGAGCTTCCTTGCATGCCTCCTAGAAGGGCTTATACATTTACAATTTACGCGAAGGCATAAATTTATATTATTTAGCATTAAAAATTAATTTCAATAAATATTTTAAGTTGCAATAACACATATTAAATATAAACCTTAAGCAAGTACTTCAAAGATGTATGATTTTTATAAATTGCAGAAGCAACTTTAAAAAAACTCCTCCAAAGGGCCTTCTGAAGTATGTCCTATAAAAGCCCTTCTCGACGGCCTTCCATAGGTAGCGAAAGAAGAAGTCCTTCAATTTGTGCCACTCCATATAAAAAAGAAAGGAGAAAGGAATGTAAAGTGAAAGGCCTCTTGACTCTCAGGAAGGCCTTTCGAAAGGGCTGAAATTATCTACGGGGTATGTATTTACATGCCAGAGTTGTGAAAAATGCATTAATCTTTTTAGGCATTATCGGTATTTGAAGCAATATGTTAATGCAAAAAATTTATGCATTAATTTTTGAAATGTAATGCAAATAAAAATTGCAATGATTAATTCTGAAAATGTAATGCTAATGAAATTTGTTTTCATTAAATTATACAAGCTAATGCTAATGAAAAAATTTTAATGCACTAAAATTTTTAATACTTTTGCTCCTTTGCATTATTAAAAACCATTAATTTTTTTTCAAGTGCTATATAAATAACCTCTTTTGGAAGGACTTAGAATAATTACTAATAGTTTTTTCAGCTTCCTTATATGTATTATGTGAATTTTCAGGAAAATTATTTTAAACATTGCTAGATGTTTTATGAAAATAAAAGCAATGTGCATGCAACTCAGTGTGCATTTGCAGATTTTTATGTTGATTGTTGATGCATACCGATTACATATACATATTATGGGCCAAAAGTGGACAGATAGCCAATTTAGCAGCACATGTGCACGACTGAAGACGTACACTGATCGAAATCAATCAATAACCCGTTTTTTAGTTCCATTTGACAATGTGTTTTTTTTTTTACCTTTTTAACGACAAATGCAATTGAATTTGACATCGTGAAAACCAGCTATAACGTCCGTCACTATCTTTTTTGACCTTAAAATTCTACCCGCAATGTCAGCAAAGAATTTTTACTTAAAAAAAAAAAATTAGTTAATGGGTTTATAATGCTTGTTATAATTATAATGCAATAAATTATTGCAATAGCATTCATTTAAGCATTTTAATGTTAATGCAAAAAAAAATCATTAGCATTATTTCTTCCGAATTAGTGCATTGAAATTTCCATTTACCTAAACTTCAAAAATGAATGCATTAATTTTTTTCATTTACATTAAAATGCTATGCATTAAAAAATTAATATATTTTTCACAACTTTTAGTATATGTATAGTCATTAATATAATCGTCTCTGCAAAACTCCCGTTAGTCCTATTAAGCTAATATTCATAGTAACCTAAGGTGGAATATTAGAAAAAAAGCGGGCTATGGATGTTGCTGAAATTGATTTATTCGAGAAGCTTACTACCTGTTCAATGTACCTTGGTAGGTTTAAAGAGCTTTATAAATTGGCATGTTCATACATTTTTCACTTTGCAAACATTTTATAAAGCTACTTTATTTTTTATGAATAAGGGCATTTTTTTAATTTTTTTTAGTTTGGGTATTAATTTACACAGAAAATGTGCCGTATGAAAAAAACTAAGAAATGCTTTTTCTTAAAATTCCAGACCTTTTACTTAATTTATTTGAACAAATCGAGTACAACGTCTCAAATTTTAAGAAAAAGCAAATGCCTTTTTTATTCATAAGACCCGAGTCTCAACAGTACTGCAAAAGAAATCTTACTTATTTAAGAAGCTTAAAATATCATAAATAAACTAGTACTGTTGTTGTTGTAGCGGCTACTCAACCCTGCCTATGACTGACTGCCTGACTTGTCCCTCAATCGTTGTCAAGTTCATCAATTGGGTTGGTCCATAGGGCAGGGAGTTTGCTAAGTGGGGTTTAGGGGGCATGCAAAGATATGTCTCTAGTCGTGGGTGTCTCTTCGCATACCAGGCACTCGTTGGATGCATCTGCATCTAATCTGCTCTGGAACGAGTCTTGCCTGCTGCAGCAGCCAGAGCGAAGTCGGGCTATTGTGGTGCTAGTCTTTCGAGGCAGGCGAAGCTCTGTCTGGTCCACGTCAGGTGGATATGTTCCCAAAACAGTATTCACAGGTCGGGTCAGTGTAAGTCAATACTGACTCACTGTAAATGCCGTTTATGGCCTGTCAGTATGCTGTTGGGTCCAGAGGTTGCTTTATGCAGAGGGCTCCGCCGCACACATGTGTCTATTAGGGTGCCCACGTCGGCGACACCTTACTGGTATTTGTTTGCAGTTTTCACAAACTGCACTGTATTTAAATGTCAATCCCAGCATTAAATATGAATCCGTGTATTTTAGACGAAAGTGCATTATTCAATTTATGGATATTATAATAAAAAATAAAAAAACATAAATACATAAATACATATGTTTGGAATTTTATTTTAATTAAGTCACAAAAGTTACGTTCCCGAACTCGCAAGTTACAAGAATTTACCGGAAAGTGTTCCTGTACTCGGTTCTGTGACCTCTTTTGCCTTTAAAGGTTTTATTCAGAAAAGTTGGGGAACGCAACTAATACTTGGTGAAACATATACATTATAAGAGATCAAAAGTCCTGAAATCTNTTTTAAACATTGCTAGATGTTTTATGAAAATAAAAGCAATGTGCATGCAACTCAGTGTGCATTTGCAGATTTTTATGTTGATTGTTGATGCATACCGATTACATATACATATTATGGGCCAAAAGTGGACAGATAGCCAATTTAGCAGCACATGTGCACGACTGAAGACGTACACTGATCGAAATCAATCAATAACCCGTTTTTTAGTTCCATTTGACAATGTGTTTTTTTTTTTACCTTTTTAACGACAAATGCAATTGAATTTGACATCGTGAAAACCAGCTATAACGTCCGTCACTATCTTTTTTGACCTTAAAATTCTACCCTCAATGTCAGCAAAGAATTTTTACTTAAAAAAAAAAATTAGTTAATGGGTTTATAATGCTTGTTATAATTATAATGCAATAAATTATTGCAATAGCATTCATTTAAACATTTTAATGTTAATGCAAAAAAAAATCATTAGCATTATTTCTTCCGAATTAGTGCATTGAAATTTCCATTTACCTAAATTTCAAAAATGAATGCATTAATTTTTTTCATTTACATTAAAATGCTCTGCATTAAAAAATTAATATATTTTTCACAACTTTTAGTATATGTATAGTCATTAATATAATCGTCTCTGCAAAACTCCCGTTAGTCCTATTAAGCTAATATTCATAGTAACCTAAGGTGGAATATTAGAAAAAAAGCGGGCTATGGATGTTGCTGAAATTGATTTATTCGAGAAGCATACTACCTGTTCAATGTACCTTGGTAGGTTTAAAGAGCTTTATAAATTGGCATGTTCATACATTTTTCACTTTGCAAACATTTTATAAAGCTACTTTATTTTTTATGAATAAGGGCATTTTTTTAATTTTTTTTAGTTTGGGTATTAATTTACACAGAAAATGTGCCGTATGAAAAAAACTAAGAAATGCTTTTTCTTAAAATTCCAGACCTTTTACTTAATTTATTTGAACAAATCGAGTACAACGTCTCAAATTTTAAGAAAAAGCAAATGCCTTTTTTATTCATAAGACCCGAGTCTCAACAGTACTGCAAAAGAAATCTTACTTATTTAAGAAGCTTAAAATATCATAAATAAACTAGTACTGTTGTTGTTGTAGCGGCTACTCAACCCTGCCTATGACTGACTGCCTGACTTGTCCCTCAATCGTTGTCAAGTTCATCAATTGGGTTGGTCCATAGGGCAGGGAGTTAGCTAAGTGGGGTTTAGGGGGCATGCAAAGATATGTCTCTAGTCGTGGGTGTCTCTTCGCATACCAGGCACTCGTTGGATGCATCTGCATCTAATCTGCTCTGGAACGAGTCTTGCCTGCTGCAGCAGCCAGAGCGAAGTCGGGCTATTGTGGTGCTAGTCTTTCGAGGCAGGCGAAGCTCTGTCTGGTCCACGTCAGGTGGATATGTTCCCAAAACAGTATTCACAGGTCGGGTCAGTGTAAGTCAATACTGACTCACTGTAAATGCCGTTTATGGCCTGTCAGTATGCTGTTGGGTCCAGAGGTTGCTTTATGCAGAGGGCTCCGCCGCACACATGTGTCTATTAGGGTGCCCACGTCGGCGACACCTTACTGGTATTTGTTTGCAGTTTTCACAAACTGCACTGTATTTAAATGTCAATCCCAGCATTAAATATGAATCCGTGTATTTTAGACGAAAGTGCATTATTCAATTTATGGATATTATAATAAAAAATAAAAAAACATAAATACATAAATACATATGTTTGGAATTTTATTTTAATTAAGTCACAAAAGTTACGTTCCCGAACTCGCAAGTTACAAGAATTTACCGGAAAGTGTTCCTGTACTCGGTTCTGTGACCTCTTTTGCCTTTAAAGGTTTTATTCAGAAAAGTTGGGGAACGCAACTAATACTTGGTGAAACATATACATTATAAGAGATCAAAAGTCCTGAAATCTACGGAATATGTACGTGTGGCAAAGCACTTCTAATGAAAGTGAGGTTATAAAAGAAACTACAAAACCTGAAAGCGGCGAGCAGCCAAACACTGACATCTGCTGCAGAAGCGTTGACGCCAAAAGCAGCGTCGCTTCTCTACATAGGCAATTACTAATCGTTTCCTAAAGAAAAATTGTATTAAAGCGTTTATATAGTATATATACCGCTGATCGCGTGTGGTCCACTTATGAAGCTGTTGAGGCAGAACCTAGTACTTGAATCAAGTTCCAACGGTCCCTTCAAAAATCTGCCAAGTTGGCACCTCCGCGAAACTTTCATTTTACATATCGTGTTATGCCTGTACTGCTCACTCATTCGTAGGGGCTATAAGCACATCTCACTCACACTTAAAGTAGCGCAGTCGGCGTGAACGTCGTCGTCAGTACGCTGCTACCTTAATTTCATTCATATTTTACTTTTTTTTTTTAACGAAAATCGACTAAACCAAATTCTTGAATTTTAGCTACTTCCCCCAAATTCTGCAACAATTATTCAATAAAATTTTCGTGTATGGAGCTTATCTACTGACCTGTTTTACGACACCACGCCGTTTTGGTGCCGCCGCTGCAGAATCGCCGTCCTTATTTGTCGCCGTGGCTGGTGCTGACGCTGCGGGTCCACTCATTTTACTTAAGTTCACTTGTTATAGCGGGTATAATGCACTGATAATTTATAGCGAAAGCGCGGGACTCAATATAAACTTTTTTCTTGCTTTCTGCAATTAAATTGTAATTGAAAACGCGGAAAAATTATTCCTGTGCTTGAACTCGACGTCCACCTATCTGCTTCTGCTTCGTCCGTTCCACGTTTGCAGAGACGAACACACGCCCGTGAAATTTTGCTTCGGTTTGACATTTGCATTTCGTGATTTTTCCCTTACTTCATTCGTCATGGTTGCATTTTGACGGAACATTGAATGTCATGAAAGAAGTGTCTCCTTACAGATAGGAATGCTCGATATTTAAGAAAGTATCGATATCATGCATCGANCTGCTTCTGCTTCGTCCGTTCCACGTTTGCAGAGACGAACACACGCCCGTGAAATTTTGCTTCGGTTTGACATTTGCATTTCGTGATTTTTCCCTTACTTCATTCGTCATGGTTGCATTTTGACGGAACATTGAATGTCATGAAAGAAGTGTCTCTCTCTGGTGTCNGCATGTAAAATCGATATGGCGATATATCGGGCTGAACCATATCGATATCGGAAAAATCGTTGTTGAAAATCCTACTTCCAATTGAATAGAATATTAGACCTGACAGTCAACTCACCTAATTGTGTTATTTCCTTCTTGTATATTTATTAATTATTAATTAATCCCAACGGCTTTTT
>NW_016163116.1:36211-38365 GCF_001687245.7 Rhagoletis zephyria | reverse complement strand
GGCCAGTTTACTTAGCTCTCATCCTCCGACGAATCGTTGAACCAGAACTTGTTGTACTCATTTTACTATGTTTTTATAAACTTGCTTTCTTTTTTACTTCATTTTAATTAGAACAAATTTACATAAATATGTATAAGCACGCTATTTGGTTTGCTCGATTTGTAAACAAAGCTTCTCAGCGGTGAAAAATATACTATTGTGAACAACCTAAACGAGCGAAATTCACAATAGCGCTATTCTTCATCGAATGAGCGCCATAATACCAAATGAAAATTCGTTCGCTCAGCACTTTCGACCACAGTCGAAAATCGAATGCAACTCANAGAATGTCGGCAGTTTGTAACTTTTTTTACGTATATTCAAACAAAATCGTCTGAATTCAGACTGCATGGCTGGTGGGCGTGACAGTAGACCGATTTTTACGATCTCTCAGATTTATGTGTTCCCATATTAACCCAAGTTATAAACCGAATTTCATTGAAATCCGATAACATTTACCATTTCCGCCCCCTAGTGTAGTGGGCGTGGCAGTCGGGTAAATTTTACCCTTTTTCATATTTATTCATTGCTAGGCAAAGGTACTCCACGTTACAATTTTTAGCAAAATCGGAGCACATTTACTACTTTTTGCCACATTTTGTATTGGCCTCTTCCACTGTGCATCGCACTATGGCTGATATAAGCACTTTCTGCAGTCAAAACTCAACCAATGCAGATAGGCCCTTAAAATCTGGTACACATGCTTCTAAGAATCTTAAAAGACGTCTGCTTGAAAATCAGCGAAATCGGCCTATAATCACACCCATTGCCCATATACCGGGTGTCCCAGACCACCCGTCCACCCCTTCTAAAATGGAGGAAAATATTCTTAGTGGAATACTCCGAAAGCATGGCTTGCAGGGTTTACTCGCATATAACGTTTCAAAGATTAAAATAGCTATAAAGAAATCTTAATTACTATTATTTATTTGGTAGAAATTATAATTGGCACTTTAGAAAATCTGTATTTAGATGTGTTTACGTGGTCTTTTGTAGAACATAATTATGTACTGGCAAAGATATATGTACATACATACATGTATGTGTACACATTGATCTGAATAAGCTAATAAAAACTAGGATTATAAATAACATTTTATTGATAAAAATTAAAAGCGAATTAAGTGGATACCTGACATATTGTATCACTAAAATCACACTGGCACATCAACATACTTACTCATTGTTTTTAGTCTAATCGTGAATTCTTATTAAATCTTATTCAACCTTATAATGAGTTTCATATTCGCCCGAAATCATACACTTTTCACTTCTGCGTATTCATTACGAGCGGATGAAAAAAATTCGGACGAAACTCACGTTAAGGAGTATTAAATCTAGAAATCTACGTACATATGTACATAAAAACAAATACATACATACATATACATATACCTATTCGAGTTACACAATTTAACAGCGCAAGTCTTAAATGTTATTTCATTTCGTTAAAATGTGTTACAATTTGTGATAAACTTTCATAGGTGCCAGTTGAGAAGCCCATTAACGCCAATACGAGTATCAAAATGTTTTTTGTAAATAGCCAAACGCCGGGTCCTTTGTTGTCGTCACGCTTCACAAGCAGTTCAATCATCGGTGGGAAAACCAACGCCAACGCAGTGGAACACAAAGCACCGATGAGCGACATAAACAGACCCAGTGCGGGTACCAATTCAGCAATGCATACTGGAATGTGGGAAGAATTATTAAAATATTTGTACCAACAATTTCGAAATGCAGTTAAATACTTACACGTCAGCACAACCATAATCGTGCGAAAGAGCAGCTCGCCGGAGAAGGGACGATTTTGCAAGTGCAAAAGTTGCATTGCATTCGGCCACATAATTTGTATGGCGATGAAGAATTGCAGCGGATAGCCGAGCAGTACGCCGGCTGACACCATTACCTTCACGGCTTGCGCCAAGCTGTGCCAAAATACAAACAAACATATGTTGAAATTAAAAAAAAAATATATGCTTTTATGCTCGTCAAAGCAACTCACATTGTATCGCCCAGATTCAGCGTCAAGCTGCCGCCTACATCCTCACCCCACTTGAGGTAGCCCAAAATGCCGGCAAATAGGAACATAAATGTCACCAAGCACATGCCCATATT
>NW_016163116.1:28346-34419 GCF_001687245.7 Rhagoletis zephyria | reverse complement strand
CTTGAGATATAAAAAATTAAAGCTTATTCGCTGGCTATTACCTTGGCTTAAACGCATAAAGTAATACTCTAAGATAGAACAATAATCGAGCGACAGAAGCACAATATGTTGGATTTAGCAGTTGAATTTGAACTGATTGTACTTAGCAGCTTTACTCATCAAACAATTTTTGACAATTATATTTATATATTGACGTAGTTTTTTGCTTGCCAACTGCGGAATCGCCTACTCCTTCGAACTGCATCAAAAGGTCAATTTTGCCAAAAAAAAGGATTTAGCAGGTTTACACTCTAAGCCGACGATATGATAGACTATTTTTAATAAGAAGTAAAATAAACAAAAATCTTAAACCCGTTTTTTTTCATTTTCTTTAATTTATTTATTTTTGAAAAGTTAAAAAAATGCACAGGTAAGCAAAAAGTCGAAAATTTTCGCATATTTTTCCTTAAATTTTTTTTTAAATAACTGAAAAAACTTCACTCGCTGTGTATATTTTTAACGAACTTCACAAAAAGGAGAAGGTTACCAATTCCCATACTAAGTTTGTTTAGATCCGATCGTTGGATCAAGAAGAAATTAGCTGTACTCTAAAATTTTTATATGAGAATTGAAGTCGGTTTTGTTTTTTGCTTAAAAATAACTTGTTTTAAAATTATTTTTGTAACTTTATAAATATAGCCAAATCTAAGGCACGGTGCACATTAGAGCGATACGATATGCGATGCGATACGCGATACGATATGAAAGCGACATCGACTGTCGTACAAACGTGCACAGTTTTCATCGCTTCCTACCAATTCCCACGTACTCAGCGTGTCGATGTCGCTTTCGTATCGTATCGCGTATCATATCGCTCTAATGTTCACCGTGCCTTAATCTTTTGTGCTAAAAGAGCAATGTTTAGTTTTTTATACATCCTATTCGAAAGATTCTACCAGACCAAGGAATTCCATTATAGATGTCTAAACATGCCCAAAATTTGTATTTTCCTATTTTTAAGTCAAAATATCTCAAAAACTAGAGCCAATCTAATATTTCTGATTTCAGATTCTGATCCTTCGGAAAACCTATAAGAATCAGGGTTCACTTTCCGTGCCGCAAACAGTTTTTGAAATTTTATTGGCATGTGTTATCGATAAGTTACACTCATGTAAAATTATACGGCTGAATACCTTGTCGGCGGGTGCTCAGGCGCATTTTCGCCTGCTTTCTTTGGATCGAGCTTCGCTGTTTTTTCCACATCACTCTTTTGCAGGGTTACAGTGCCGATCGCTGATTTGGCGTTATTACTGTCGACGCTTCTGTTGTCTGTTGGTATCTGAGTATACGTTTGTTTCTAAAAAAGAAGAAAAAGAAACTCATTTAACTAAATTTTTGGTTAAATCATGTTTTAAGATTTTGCTAAGTAACTAAGGCCTAATGAACGCTTCTTTAAAAGCCATAACAGTTCCTTTTAGAATTAGAAAAAATATTTACATACTGTTTAGTTTTGTATACTCTATCAGAAAATATGGTAGCAGTCAAACAATTTCAAGGCCAGGGCTGGTGCCCGCAAAGACGAAGATGTGAATCTGCTAACCAGCAGATCACCTTAGATATGGGGGTATCACTTCTCTACACGTTTGAAAGCCAACACAGGTAGCTGGTTCAACAAAGAAGAACCCAGATCGATCACAGTGAAGAACAAAAGTATTGGAACAGAGAATTTTTCGCAGTATATGCAAAGTTGTTCATTGTAATTTCTGTTCGATAATTTTTAATAAAAATGTTCATTAGGGCGGGTCGAAAATCTAATTTTTCTCAAATCCTTTGGTAATAGTGAAAATATATTGTATCATGAAGTCAACAACAAGCCTGCAAAATATAAGTATTTTATCTTAATTGTAAGAGCCCGCGCATCGACCGCCAAGTGACCCACTGCACACTAGTCAAATAAAACCAATTCTTGGTAAAAATTCTGGGTTCATCAAAAATGTTTGGTGCATATTATTAGATAATGAATCCGTTAACGCAAAAGTCAAATATCATTTCTCTCCCTTTATTTTATCGGTCATCTCAAAGTTATCTTTTTTCAATAAAATTTTAATTGTTCTCTTGATAATTGCACTGGCCAATAGTCAAAAGATGTAAAGAACAGCATTAATATTACTGGCGTGCATTTCGGTCGCTGGTTCCAAATACTCCAACCTTTTTTTAATATTAGCTATAGTTTGCGAATTTTCGCAAATTTAAGAACAAGTTCGGTAGTTCTAATACAAAAGCCATTATTTTCCATCATCATGGAAAAATTTTGTTTATGCAAATGAGTATGGAAACACTGAACAGGCACAACTTCTAGAAATACTACTTAGTTTACTTATGTTTATGCATACAATATGAAAATTGCAAATAAAGGAAAATAAAAAAAAAATTTGGTCAACATTCTTTGTTATTTTAAAATAATTTGTTTATAACTGAACGATTTTCATTGAATTATTTTCATAAATCTCTAACAGAAAGTCTCGTCTTCAATTTGGTAGTTATTACATACCGATCGAGTAACATTTACCAAAGTTATACCGAACAACTTAAGTGGATCTCCAGTTTTTTCTAAAAACATTTCTCTTCCGTTGTATAAATAACTTTTACTTATATGATAGAACCGGATTACAGAAAAGTGTGCCAGGTAGTGACTTTTTTCGTTCAAGCTGAATGCAAAGCAATATCGTCCGATTGGAGAGTCCTCAAAAGGATTTCCCAGGATATGTTAAAGACAATTACATTTACCTACAGTCTTTTTTTCACATAATGGAATTAACTGAAATATTTATGTATATCTAAACACTTAAAGCACGTCCCCTACTTTCATATAACGGCAAATTTAGAAACCGCGAAAAATATGCTTCTTCAGTGACTAATGAAATCATACCGCACCAATTTTCAAGACTGCATAAATGGACTTAAAATGGGCGTTTCTCACCCTAAGTGTATTATGTTAATGTATGTTAATACTTATATGCTTGAAACTACTATTAACTTATCAAACGATTCCTAATCTTTGACAATACATGTTTGACTTCATTCACCACGATCCTGAAAACTGACCAAATCGGCGTGACCAAGTCTATGGTCCTTTTAATATTATATAAACATCCGAAAACATTAAAACGTTTGAAATAAATCTCGTCTCACTTTTTTGTATTTTTCACTTAGTTGCTGGAGTAATGAAGAATTGAAAATTCATAAGGGAAAATTATAGTTTTTGTAAGTTCTATCTTAATATCTTAAAAACTTGTAAACTTATTGAAAAGTGATAAATTAACGCGAGGTACTAAATTAATTAACCGTTAATTTGATATATCGTCCTGTTTATAACAATTAACGCATTCCGAAAATATGACAAGCCAAAGTGTAATTTTCAAAATGCGTACACTTTGATTCAATTGCGCGGGCTAAAGATAAGTTTTAAATTAATCTTTCGTAGCTAATAGCAATTGGCTTAGACCTAAGATATCATAATATTACTATTACAATATGGTAAAATGCGTTTTATTTTCCGCCATACAAAATCGACCCAGCCTAATGTACATATATGGTAGGTCCCTGCATCGGCACAGAAAGTTGTATACTTATTATTCCTCATTCTCATCTCAGCAGCCTCTTCAGATAGAAATCGTTGGAGCGTCGGTGAATTAGCACAGTGTATTGTTACATCGTCTCGCTTGCTGATGCATCACAGTCGCAGTTTTCATCTGACCCGCGGCGGCAATGGGGGTTATTCCCGAGCTCATGCCCCTGAACATAAGCATATGTATGTATAGCAGGCTGCCAAACGATTCTTGATAAGCTTCACCAGAGAAGGTTGTGGAAAATAGCGAAAGCATCTCAATTAGTCTGTGTGCAGAGATCAATCTTCAGCGAAAGTATCACAATGAAAATATCTTAATATTAAGCCAAATGTCACACACCATCAGAGAAGAATTTAGGAGGGAAGAAAAAACAAGTAAAGGATAGCACTGAAACAACTGAGAGTTGTTGTAACTTACAAGAGAGCAAAATAGATCTATCTATCTTAAAAGCTTTCATCATGAACGATCTTATATATGGCGCAGATGAAACTATTCGATGAATCGACCTGTGGAATGTTTTATAAAAAGATTCTGTTTAAGATGCATGATTCCTTCAATGTAATCGATGCGGCACTGCTTATGACGGTGGAGGAAGAGGAGGCCTCCTTGGCGTTGGAAAACCTCGGCTTGCCTTGATATTTCGAACTGACGATAGCGAGTAAGAATAATCGATCAGAAGAAGAAGAACTTTATTACATATGCGGCTTTTTTTCCACTTCTTCTTTTGAGCGAATTTACTTTATTGACATATTGTCTCAACATTCAATCACCCATTGCTACATTTTAGAAATGCAATTTAATAAATTGAAATTAATTACTTAAAATATCTTGCAACGGGTTGGGATGTACCAAACGATAAAAATCTATAAATTATCGCACTCCATAAATTTCCTTATAGATTTTTAACTAGCTCGTTTCCCCTAACCGAAACCAGGAACGTATGTGCATACTTTTATAACATTTTTATAACATCAATCAAAAGTCTGAAAATAGATTCAGTGACGAGCAATTTCGCAAATTAGACACCACAAAAAAAAAATACAAACGCTCATTGAATTCAATGTTTAAACTATTTTGATGTCCATCGCAATAATTACAACCAAATTTGTACATGCAAATGTATGTATGTACATACAAAGTTAAAAGTACTGAAAACACAATAAAGCAAATCCGTTGAAAAATAAAATTTGAATTGAATTGGTTAGAAGCGATAAAACATCAGCATAACAATTGAACGTTTTGTCATAAAAAACGTGACTCTACCACCGGCGAAACGGTTCATTTCATCACAGGTATGCATATGTATGTATCTACATTAGGGTGTTAAAAAAAAATTAAAAGTCGGCATTTTAATGCTCTCATCCCCTATGATTGTTCTATACCAAATTTTATTCCCCTGGTTTTTATTTTGAAATCAAAAAATGTTAAGAGGTCGCTCAAAGCGTTCAAAGTTTTCCATGTATTTAATATGGGAAAAACAATTTTTCATAGAAGTGGTATAGAATTCTGGAAAGTCAATATTTTTCCATCGGAAAACTTTGGTTTTCCCCAGAAGACTTTCTATAATAATACTCAATCGTATAGTAAGCCATTTTTAACAATTTTTAATAATGGAGTTTTTAGGCCCCAAACAAAGCAATGGGGGACCCATATAAAAATAGCTGGTATTAAAAAATGGTAATATAAACAATTGGGTATCATTATTTGAAGTCTTCTTACGAGAAATAGTCTTCTGATCGAAAAATTTTGATTTTCAAGAATACTATATGTACCACGAAAAATGTTTTTCCCATATAAATACATCAATTAGTTTGTGCGTCAAAGCGTAGCTTAATGTTCGGATTTAGAGGCCGCTCGTTGCCGAGTTCTATTTTTCATATATGTACATAAAAACACAGCAAGAAATTTCTTTCAATTTTGCAATTTTATAACACCTTTTTAAGTCAACGCATCGGAATGAGCGACATATATTTTTTAAGGAAATTCAAGGCTGAAAAACGTGTCTATGATTTTTCCATAAATTTACACCTTGAAAAGTTATTCAAGGTTAAAGTCGAACATATAAAAAATTTTACTTTTTTTAATTTTACGAAAGTTGGTAAAATTTTTTTCATATTGCAGAAGGTTTGAAACTTCTGTTTTTACTTTAAATTATTTATTTATTAAAAAATAAATAAATAAAATTAAATAATGAAAAACTGAGGGTCAAAACGGGGCACCGAAATTGCGCATATGGAAACTGTGCATTTAGACATTATTTCGGTTTCAACCGAAACTGTGCATGTATCCTTTATTTCGGTTTTTTTCATATGCATTATTTCGGTTTTAAACCGAAACTGTGCATGTATGCATTACTTCGTTTTTTTTCATATGCATTATTTCGCTTTTAAAACGAAAGTATGCATATGCATAATTTCGGTATTTTCTCATATGCATTATTTCGGTTTTCAACCGAAACTGTGCAT
>NW_016163116.1:28118-28182 GCF_001687245.7 Rhagoletis zephyria | reverse complement strand
TAAGCCCAAAGCGCGGCCGAAGGCCGCCTACGCAGAAAGAAGTTCTGCGCAAAAGTACTTCCGG
>NW_016163116.1:27807-27875 GCF_001687245.7 Rhagoletis zephyria | reverse complement strand
ATGCATTACTTCGTTTTTCTCATATGCGTTATTTCGGGTTTCAAACGAAAGTGTGCATGTATGCATTA